>NW_015150602.1:653150-665076 GCF_000732505.1 Cyprinodon variegatus
ACTGCATTTACGCTAGTGGTTCTGGCTAATTTTCAATAGAGAAACTGCCTGCTTTGTAATTCTTGTAGAAACAAACCAAACTTTAGGCTTAACACCTAAACTGGTGTCTTACATGTACCTCTATTCATGTTCTTGGGCCAGTGGACCAGTGGGCTAGTCTGCATGTCAATTTCAGGGCGTGATAAAAGTACAGGCCAGAACCAAACAAAGCAACATCCCCAAACTGACGTCAATTCTGTGCTTCATTTGAATTCGCCCATTTTATGGTGGAGGTTTATAATTGTGATATTTGCAGAGAAAGTAGGTGTCGATGGGGTTTGAACTTCTGTACATCTGTACGTCCATTTCACCCACTGAACTATCGTTATTCATCTATGTAAATGTACAGTAAACCCATTGCATTCTATGACCCCTTTAATCCAGTGTTTCTTAACCCTTGTCCTCAGGGCCGTATGTCCTACGTTTTAGCTGTTTCAGTGCCTCAACACACTGACTTTTGCAGCATTTAAGGACAGCCTAGGTGGTAATACAATCTTTGGAATCAAATGTGCTTGTTGTGCTTCATCTAAAACCTGAAGAACAGTGGGCCTGGAGGATTGTGGTTAAGAACCCCTGTTTTCAGGGTATTTTCAACTCTATTAAAATCAAATTTGAGTATCTTAAGGTACCAGATGCAATCAGAGCCTCAAAAAAAGAATTTAGCACTGATAAGAAACACTGCTAACAGTTAGCCAGCCACAGTTTTTTTTCCACACTGATTTTTTGTGTCCCTCTTTTGTATTTTCCTTGTTTTCCAAATAACCGTAATTCTGCTACATAGATTACTATTAAATGCCATTTAATTGAGGAAGTTTTTAAGGGTTGTTGCCATCCATCCTGATAAGCACTTTGCCAAAATTACGAGACAACTCAATTTCCTCTCTTACTTCAAAATAAAAGTTGCAAACATAAGTGTAAGGCTTCAGTCCCTAAAGAAATAATCTTATATCAAGCTCATAAAACTAGACCCTGGTCTGTGCAAGACAAAAATATCATAGCATTTTAATACCAGATGATTTTGTGCTACAAAACAGTAGAGGTGAGCTTTCTTGGTAATGTAACTTAAATAATGTGTTTCCTGAGAGATTCTGGTTAGCATGTCCTTTCATATGATCCTTTTGATAAAAGTGAGCAACAGACTGTGAAGATTAGGCCTGTATGACAGATGTTCTGGTAAAAAGAAGGCTCCGGCACTTCAGCTATGAAAACGCAAAGAGCAAGAAGATCCAGGGATGGACTCTATGAGGGCAAAGTCTCCATAGACTAATTATTCCTGTGACAAAGTGGAAACTGTGCCACTGTGGTCCTTACTTCACCCAGTCACACATGTAGCATTAAACTGTAAAAAGAAAAAAAAGAGACTTGTTCATTTCTGAAAGAGACGCAAAGGAGAGGCTCTGATTAAGGTGGCGTACGGGGAAAGGGAATCCACGCCGTCGCCCACCTTTAGAGCCCTCCTTAAGTGGCCTTAAATAAGATAATAAGGAGGATGTGCAGAAAAAACGAGGACTTTGTCTGCTGGCATTGCTGCGACGGCCGTGTTAGCGGTGATATCTGTGAGGGGGGGATAGTGTGCCAGTAATGAGACAGGGTTGCCTTCCCTTGCCGGCCTAATTAATCCTACATTTTCATAGCATATAATCACTGCCCACAGTGCAGCCTTCCACTGGCTAGAGAAGAGAGATGTCGGAGGACTCTTTATCTGTTACCCTATCTTTCTCTCTGTGTGCTTCATCTTTCGCTCTCCTCCTTTCTCTCTGCAATTTATTACAGTGGTAGAGTGAAGTGAAACCCCACAGTATGGACCTATCTGTCATCGCTACATTATCAGGAAAACACACTGCCTACCATATTGTGCTACAAGGGGCTCCAGCAAATTACTATTTTTATGGGACATGATAAAGGAAATGCAGCCTTACGTTACCGTCGTGGGGAAAATGGGAAGGATTGAGTGTTTGAGGTTGCTATGTGTTTTGATCTTTGTGTTCATGTCTGTGCAGGGAACCAATAGTGTTACCTCTGATGGATAGCACAACAACTGGCCGCAATCTCATAAAAATGTGCTCCTATATGGTTAAAACACAATAAAGCATTTAAAATGCAATACACTGCCATATAATTGGAGTAGTAGTTGTTTAAAAAAAATAAATAAAACAACAACACCAGGCTAATGGTAGATATAAAACTTTAAAAAAAGTGATATCTTTACATGACTTTTTTATTACTCTTTTTTTTTTTTATTTGACAAACTTAAGGGATCGACTATCATACTTGGAAATGTTGTTTAACTGTCTTTAGATTTTTATTTTAATTCTATAGAAAAAAAAACAGAATAAGGATAAATTGCGTTCTTGTGTTATTATATGTGCAATGCCTGGTAAAAGTATTTATCCCCCTGAACTTTTTCATGAGCTTCATGCTATAACCGCAAACTTTAATTTGGTAATGATTTTATGGTACAGACCGACTCAAAGCAGAACACGATGGTGAAGTGGAAGGAGAATGCAGATTTGTACTCTTTTCACTGTGTAAATACTTTATAGAACAATAATTTGCTGAAATTACAGCATTACATCCAGTACATGCAAAAATGTTCATTTTAAGTTGCACTTTGAACTAACTCCTCTATGGCTGCATGTTTGGTATAACTGTCATATTAGAAGGATAATCTCTGACTCTCAGGTCTTTTGAAACCTTTTGAAAGGATTTGCATCCCGGATTGTTTTGTATTAACTCTATCTCTCTTCTCATTACCAGGTTCCATGTCTCTGGTGATAATAAAACACCTCCACAGCACAATCCTGTCACTACAACGTTCCACTGTGGACCTGGTGCATCTTTGAACACACACAAAGTTTTCAGATATGATAGAATTTAAATTTTTCAATCATCCAACATTAGCACCTACTGTACTTCCACGTGTGCTGTGTTCCCTTCTATAGTTTGTTTATTTTATTTTTTTATCACTATAGCTTTATTCTTTCCATCTGTGTGTGTTTTTTTTTTCTATAGTAACATTAATGCACGTGCTGTGAAGATTCTCAGTAATCCAGGTCATAGTGTAGCTTGAAAAAGTCCAGTCTATGCAACTGGACTTTTCTAGAAAACTGTCCAAAAGCAGTTTAAAAAGTTCAAAAACAAACCACTGGACTTTGTTTTCCAAGGTTGAAGACATTTGCTTCCATCCAGGAAGCTTTTTCAATTCAAAATGTCTGGAGTAGCATTTTCTAGAAGATGTTTCACCTCTCATCCAAGAGGCTTCTTCAGTTCTAACGAGTTTTGGGGAGCACTGAGATTAATATCCTGTAGGATTAACAAAGAATTAGGGGGGACAAAAGGTGGCTTTGATCCCTCTCATTGGATTGACAAGGAGGTAACATGGGGGGTGTTAACGTTCATTAGGGGGTTTTTATGGGTCGTCAGAGTTGTTTCGGTCTTATACCTCATTCTGGGTATTGTGCCTAAAAATTCTTTGTAGGTGGGTGAAAGTTTATGTCAATGACCACTCCTCTGGTTTTTCCAGGTTAACAAAGATGGCTTCTTTAACCCCCCTCTCAAACCGTCTTTCTTCCTTTGCAAGAAGATGGACGCTGTTGTCCTCAAATTATTGTCCTTTAGCCTTCAGGTGTAGGTGAACTGCTGAGTCCTGTCCTGACATTGACATCTGTTGTCAATGCCTATTAAGAACAGATATGTTCAGAGCAAAGCAGGTAATCTTTGCAGCTCCTCCAAAGTTACCATTGGTGTCTTCTCTGATTAAAGCTCTCCTTGCCGAGCCTCAGTTTAGATGAAAGTCTTTTGAGTTGAATTGAATTAAATTTCAAATAGCTTTGAATTTGTTCTTTATATTAAAAAAAAATAATAATTGGTGGACGATAGAAATACAACACACAGTCACAGTCTTTTAAGGGTTAGAGGTTTTTTTAAAGACTTTAAAACAAATCTTTGTATTTTGCTTCACTCATTCCTTTGTGTTTGTCAAAGAAACAGTGCTATTTTCTGGTTGTAACGAAAGATAATGTGAAGAAGTTCCTTGTTCTCTTCGCACCTGTAATGGCACTCCTCCGTGACCTTCATATTTGACTCAGATTGTTTTTGTTCCCTTGAGGACTCCTACTCTGTGGAGGCATCAGAGTGTGGCGTTAAAGCTGTACAACGACGATCCCCTGGATGATAAAGAGAGGAAATGAAAAGCCAAATCCTTGTCACATCCCATGACCTCCTGGCTGAAATGCGAGGATTGTGGAGCTTTAAGGGTGACATTCTCTATATTCTCCACCACAATACAGGGAGTAAAACAAGTGGATAAAAAAAGAGGAACCCAGAAAAGGAGTGGATTGCATGAGGAAAAACAGTAGAGAATGATTTACTGATAAATAGGTGTGTGCAAGATGACGTCCCTCTCTATCTCTGCAAAATCCTGCACTCCTTCCCCTCCACTTCTGTCTCTCTCTCTCAATCGCTGTCAGAGTGAGACAGATACCCCAACCTCAAAGTGACAGGCCCTCAAACGACTTGGCGAGGAAACCAAGCATTAATTAAGTCATTGCCGGACTGTAATTTCCTTGAGAAGGGAAAAAATGCAAGAGAAAAGGTTACTGAGACCTTTTCTGTGTCAAAATTACCATTCGTCATGAATATTAATGCACCTAATGAAGACAACCTTTGCTTCATCAAGAATGTTCTGGAGCAGGGTGCCACGCTGATAGACTCTCCCTGGCTGTTTTTCTCCTTCAGTCAGGAGGGGAAACTGGCACGCATTAATGCACGCGCACACACACAAACGAAGGTTTACTCATCTGAATCACGAGCATGCATCTTTTTCTTTCTGTGAAGCATTTCATCCTTCTAGCAGCAAGGTATCATATTTGACGTGTTGTTTAGAAACAAAGCGTTAACATAAAGCACAGAGATGGTAATGGTGGATATTTTTAACTTAATGCTCCTCTGAGGCAACATCCGTAGAAAAAGGTTGAAACAATATAATCTAGATTGGTAATTCTAAGCAGAGGAAAGAGAAAAAGGTTATTTGCTGGATATCTAAAGCTCGACATTTAACATTTGGATATCTTCCTCTCTTTTGATGAAATAAAATATTTAACATCTTTCACAATTTTTTAGAAGATGATTTTTTTTATGCTAACATGCTTGATTTTCTGGCTTATTAAAACTCTCATCCACATGACGAACCTCTTACATGTTTTCTCCATCACTGTTAAAAATGTATGAAAATCCTTAAAACAACTTTTTTTTTTTTCAGTAGCAGCTTTTACTGACATCAAACCACTTCAGACAAAAATCTGACAATCAACTTGTCCACAATTATCGTTTCAAACTGAATCACCAGAGATGCAATCATTGTCAGTGGTAACATTTCCTTGAACTAAACTAAAGATGTTTTTCATCTGCATACTAAGATTTTTTAAATGATCAGTCATGAGGGATTGTCAACTATCTATCATATACCTGTAAAATATACTATGCAGGGAAGCCTGGAAAAGACAAGGGAACATGGTAGATCTTCGAATTAGCTATAAAACAAATAGCTAAGTATTTATTGTAATTAAATAATTATAACAACATTTATAACAGCTGTGTAAAGCCAGGTTGGAAGAGCACCTAGATGTTTAGTCCCACCTGTGAGGAGGAGAGGTAAGTACTTTAAATAAAGATTTTCCAAGCTCACTGTTAAACTGCATCTCGTTTATTTAGTGAAACATGTTGATACTACCCTCAAAGGTCTCAAAGATAGTTTTACCTAACAGCTTTTACATATCTTAAGCAGGAGTGCATATAAGAGAGTGATCCTGTATTTACATCTACTGCAGGGGATCAAATTTAATTTTTACACACAGCTGTGCAGGGCTTAGTCAAAGCACTCTAAAAACATTTTCATTTTTTTGCAGACATTACGTCTGTATGTAATCAAGTCTACCAATTGAGCCTGTTGGCACCAAAATCAATTTCTTTAAGGTCTAACCTGTTGTTTCCAATTTGAGGTGGAGTATTTTGTACGGAGCTCTACTGTATCAAAGAGAATACCTGTGCTGCAGGATGTTCAGTAGAGGAGGGTTTGAATAAAAAATAAAAAGAATTACTAAATTATCCCCATTTATGGATCAAAGGATGTGTCCCCAGCATTCAATGGTTTTGCAAAACAAAGAAGTACATTATGGGAATGCATTTATTTAATGGAAAAAAAAACCTTTGATAGATTAAAGTATAATATATATTCAGGATTTTGCAGCTACAATAGGTTTACTCTTTAATTGAATATTTCATGGCTGTGTTAATCATAGCGGCCAGTTTAAAGAAAATACAGCTATTATTTTAAAAAAAGGTGTTGACTTTAACCGAGATCTATATGGGAAACCATATCCTTCTGGTTTGTTCCATTTCATTATATATTTAGCTAAATATGACATGAAAAGTCATGACTTAAGCATCAACTTGTCAAGTTGCCCTCTATCCACTAGGTCTCCAGATGGAGGAACAAAGACTCAACGGGCATGTCTCCGCTCCACTCTCAGATGTACATGTCATTGGGCTGTTGTACTGCATGTGACATCCCTTATGGGCCACAACCAGTAGGTTGCCTCTTCAGTCTCATCTGCCAGTTTCCTACATGCCCTCTAAAGCTTTGCCCCAGTCAGAGCGGCAGCATATACCTCCAGCAAACCACCCTACTACTACCATTGGTAGGGTGGAAGCACATCAGCCCGTTTTCCATATTTGACGACCAAATCTGAATGCTTCGACCACTTGAGTTTGTTCACTCTTACTATACTGTGACATTAACATGTTGCTGTCAACTTACTATTTGTCTCTTTGGTGCTTGACATATTTTTCCATGTTTTTCTTTTTTAAACCTGATACATAAATGAAACCATTTTCTGTATGGCTCCAGTTTTGCTTCAACCAGTAAATAAACAAAAGTTCCTTCCAATCTCTATATCGTTAAATAAATGTGTGCATGTTTAAGAGTACAGTTGGAAAACCATGAGCGATCATCCAGTAACACCCTGTATGATGTGATCAATAAGATGTACAACCTTAGTTAAGTTAGCATCGCCAAATGCCGAAGAAGTCTATTAGCTTATCAGCCCTCTGCCATCTAGGACATGGACGAGTTTGGTGTTTTAAAATAGACAGCAACAGTAGTTCCTGTATCCATGTCTTCAAACAAGACAATGATTCTAGCTTGAAACTGTTGTCATAGTGATCAGTTAGGTTAAAAGGGGAACGCCGTTTTTTTTTACATTGGCCCCTTGATTTTACGTTATTACATCATGTTCTACTCACCCATATTAGTTTTGTGTCATTTGGAGCTGTTCTGAAGATATTCGGTTTTGTTATATCCAAGTAACGTCTTCCTATGGGCAACGACTTGAAGGCACAAACTGAACTGTTCATAATTTATTCTTTATGGTATGCCAGCATTCATAACATGTAGGTGAATCACTGTCCCCCAGACATCCGCGGTTATATTTTTTATATTTATATGTTTTAAAAACAAAGCTGAGTGTGTATGACGTCATTCGCGGGCGCCGGCTACCATCCATTCATCCTGTCCGCTGAACTGCTGGTAGTTTTCCTCACATGCCTGGAAGATGTCTAGCTCAAAAATCTTCCACTATATATTTAAGGAGGAAAAAGTAGCACTAAGTTGTGTATCACACTACTTTTGTTTTTCTACAGTTTAGAAAATAGTTCATTTTATATTTACAAAGAGCTACAGTATTTGAAAAAGCAGAGCTAAAAGCTGTTTAAGCCGCAATTAATCGGAAACAAGCTGCATGGCTCCTCCCAGGTCTACTAGATGTCTAGTAGTCTCGAAATGGAATTGAACGATTCAGATTAGCTTGCCGAACGAATATAGGGCATCACTAGAACGCGAGTACGTACTTGCGTTCTAGTGAAGTCCGTTCTTGGCGAGAACGCAGGAAGATCGGACTTGACGAGAACGCGAGCACACAAGCACGTATGTGTATTGGAGCAGAAGCGTACTCGTGACGTCATCACATGCAACGTTCTTTAGCATTTCTTTAACAGTCAAAACGATTTAGTCCCTACACAAAACATTTTGAAAACAATATTTTTAATTTCTAAAGCTTAAAAAACATTAAAAAATATTACCGAACCGCAAAAAAACGCTATCAGAACGAGCGGTAGTTCACACATAACTAGACCGAGAGAAGTGCACTACAGACGGGGTAAATTTAGCCCTGGCTGCGGTTACCCTCGGAGGTCTGCTGGTCACTCTGGTCCACTCAACATCGGACTTTTTTTAAAAATTTCGCACTAACTCTGTAAACAGACCACACAGGGAGGCTTCAATGTATAATGTTATTGCCTCAAACAATTTCAAAACGTACTTTTAAAGAACAACAGCAGCAGAAAAGGGAATGTTTAACCTAACACTGTGAGCGCTGTCTCGAATCAAGTTGCGGCCGCGGGGCATTCTGGGGAAGCGGTCAGTCTGAAGAACGCACAAGTCTGCTCTGATGCATGCTCGATAAAGAGGGCGGGGCGAGAACAACATCCGGGGATTTGTTGCGTTCTCGATCTGGCATTCTCGAGAATTGGAACGGTACTCGGGCTGAGGCTGATGACGTGCCACGAGTACACGAGAACGCTCAAGAACGCATATTGAGAAACGCCCATAAAGGCTAGAGCGTAGCCACCTGTGGCCCGGACTGCCTGTTACAACTCCAGTCCGCATGCACGGATGATGTCATGCTTTGTTTTTAAAACATAAATATAAAAAATATAACCGTGGATGTCTGGGGGACAGTGATTCGCCTACATGTCATGAATGCTGGCATAGCATAAAGAATACATTATGAACCCTTTAGTTTTTGCCTTCAAGTCGTTGCCCATAGGAAGACATTACTGGGATATAACCTAACAGAATATCTTCACCTATATGGGCGAGAAGAACATGATGTAATAACGTAAAATCAAGGGCCCAACGTAAAAAAAGGCGTTCCCCTTTAAGACGCTATGGTAGAATTCACCATCTGTCTTGTGTCGCTGTCATCTACCACAACTTTGGTACTCAGTAGATTGTTTAAGATGGTTTCCGCTTTAGTCCAAGTATATGTGACACTGTTCTCAAGTTTTGCTTCTGTCAAAAAGTGCGAGATAGTAAATCTAAGGTACATACTTGATACTGTATAGACTATCAGATATGGCTTTAACATTAGACTGTCAGGGTTGGTAAATCTGAAGATCCATCTGACTAGGACTTCACCTGAAATCAGCAGGCAGGAAATAGTGAAATTATCATTTGAAGTACCGTCGCTACATACACACACGCTGTAGTCACTACCACTCAGCCGCCATCTTTGCCCTCTTTACTCCTCAATGTCTTTCTCTCCCCTTGACACATACCTCTCATTAATTCAGACCTGTCATATTGACACGCACACATACACACTCGCAGGGTGACAGCTCGGTGCTGAGTGACAGCAGCTCTGTCTGTCTGCTACAGGAAGATCTTCTGCTGCCAGCAGTTTTGTAAAGTAAACCTTGACTGTCACTGCGAGAGAGGGAAGGGTCATCTATTCATATGTCTGCCTCCTCAAACTGTAAATAGCTTTCAGAGGTTCCTTCCCTCATCCATTATTAACTCCTTTTGAATTAATGACAGGCTTTTATTTTGCAAACGTGATTGTTCGACTTTGAGTTATCCATCCTCAGCAGTTCCCACTCTATCCTGTCATTAGGCCAAGTTGAACTGTTATTCTATAGGTTATCATTATGTATTTAACTAACTTGTTTTTAAGTTGGTAAATTCTTCTTTTTAATGTTTGAAAAATGTAATGTGGATGCCAAAAATAAAAACAAATTTAGACATCAAAGGTTCATTTGTTGCCCATGCCTTCCAGAGTTGTGATCTCAGGCATGGTTCCTCTTTTAAAATGGCGGAAGAATTCACAACACTGTTTCTCAACTGTTTTGAACAAAGTCTAAAACTGATTTTTGGATGAGGTAAAAGGCTTTGAAATTGCTCAGAACTTGTAGTGAGAAAAAAAGTATTCAACTATCCACCCTAGTTAAATAAACGGAGATAGATGGATTTCACTCAGTCGACACTTTATTTTCTTAACTTTGCAAAGAGAGAACAGTTCATCATACAGCCCTTACTGCTTGGTATTTCAGCCCTGTTCTTCCTGGGCAGACTGTGTTCCCCTTACTTACATCAACTGAAAGTAACCAGAGTCAGAACAAATTACAGACACTTTGGTTAACAGTAACATGTTATGAATAATCCTTGAGAAAGAATCTGGTTTATTTTGGGAAGAGGCTATGTCTGGTCTACAAACACCCTCACACAGGAGAATTATGTGGCCTTGCAGGTGAAACAGACTGAGTAAAAACTTTTATGGTGAGTAAATAGGATAAATTAATATATGAAACAAGAGAAATCTAAAATTTTCGACCACAGTTCCACCCTTTCGATTATAAAGAATATTATCCTTGTGTAACAATAATTAAAAATGAACACGAATGAATATATTTTAAGATAACTATAGACTAAGAAAGTGAAATGATGTATATATATATATAAAGAAAACTAATATATATATATATATTTACACTACCGTTCAAAAGTTTGGGGTCACCCAAAAAATTTTGTGTTTTCCTGAAAAGTCACACTTATTCACCACCATAGGTTGTGAAATGAATAGAAAATAGAGCCAAGACATTGACAAGGTTAGAAATAATGATTTGTATTTAAAATATTTTTTTTTTCCATCAAACTTTGTTTTCGTCAAAGAATCCTTCATTTGCAGCAATTACAGCATTGCAGACCTTTGGCATTCTAGCTGTTAATTTGTTGAGGTAATCTGGAGAAATTGCAACCCATGCTTCCAGAAGCAGCTCCCACAAGTTGGATTGGTTGGATGGGCACTTCTTGCGTACCATACGGTCAAGCTGCTCCCACAACAGCTCAATGGGGTTCAGATCTATTGACTGCGCTCGCCACTCCATTACCAATAGAATACCAGCTGCCTGCTTCTGCTCTAAATAGTTCTTGCACAATTTGGAGGTGTGTTTAGGGTCATTTTCCTGTTGTAGGATGAAATTGGCTCTAGTCAAGCGCTGTCCACTGGGTATGGCATGGCGCTGCAAAATGGAGTGATAGCCTTCCTTATTCAGAATCCCTTTTACTATTCCTGAGATTCTGGACAAATCTCCCACCTTACCAGCACCAAAGCAACCCCAGACCATCACATTACCTCCACCATGCTTAACAGATGGCATCAGGCATTCTTCAAGCATCTTTCCATTTGCTCTGCATTACAAAAACGTTCTTAGTTGTGATCCAAACACCTCCAACTTGGATTCATCCATCCACAACACTTTTTTTCCAGTTTTCCTCTGTCAAATGTCTGTGTTCTTTTGCCCATCTTAATCTTTTTCTTTTATTGGCCAGTCTCAGATATGGCTTTTTCTCTGCCCTGAAGCCCAGAATCCCGCAGTCGCCTCTTTACTGTAGATGTTGACACTCATGTTTTGTTGGTACTATTTAATGAAAATGCCAGTTGGGGACCTGTGAGGCATAGATTTCTCAAACTAGAGACTCTAATGTACTTATCTTCTTGCTCAGTTGTGCAATGCGGCCTCCCACTTCTTTTTCTACTTGTGTTAGAGCCTGTTTGTGCTATCCTCTGAAGGGAGTAGTACACACCGTTGTAGGAAATCTTCAATTTCTTAGCAATTTCTCGCATGGAATAGCCTTCATTTCTAAGAACAAGAATAGACTGTCGAGTTTCAGATGAAAGTTCTCTTTTTCTGGCTATTTTGAGCGTCTAATTAAACCCACAAATGTGATGCTCCAGAAATTCAATCTTCTCAAAGGAAGGTCAGTTTTGTAGCT
>NW_015150602.1:665938-689007 GCF_000732505.1 Cyprinodon variegatus
TATCTATCTATCTATCTATCTATCTATCTATCTATCTATCTATCTATCTATCTATCTATCTATCTATCTATCTATCTATCTATCTACATACATACATACATTAAAAAATAATGCTACACTGTGCATGTGTACAACCCTGTACTCGCTCCCAAGAGGGAACGCCTATTAAACCCTGAAACATTTCACCAGAATGATTGACAATTAGGAGAACCACTTATTTTGGTGATCCATCCAGAAAAAGAACATTCTCCACTATACCTTTAATCTTGTGCCATTCTTGTTTTCTGTCTGTGTTTGTGAATGCATGCATGTATGTGTCACTGTGCCCTATGTGTGCTTGTGCTTGAGTGTGTGGTGTGTTATTCAATGAGAGGAGACAGCTGTATGTTGAGCAGACTTTGAACTTTGTCTGGTTAATTAATTACTTTACAGCAAATGACTATAAATGTGTCAATCTCTCCCCAACCTGCCACAGAGCATGGGCGTCTTTAGGACCCTATATTTGGGGGGCTTAGCCCCAGGTAAAATGGTTTAGTGCATGCACAACAAAAAAGGGCCCTGAGCAGATAGCTTTTAAATCAAATATGCACCCCTTTGGAGTTTATTTTGGTTATAAATAGTCTAGTGTTAGATTAACTATGTCAGTTGACCTCCTTTCCCTCAAACCCTTCTTCCTGGCCCTTTAGGATAAAAGGATTTTGTTTCATGTTTCTCATGAAATGTGGTGTCCATCAATACTTGTGTAAATGTTTCTCATCTAATCAATGTAAAGTTGCAATATGAATAACATAAACTTCAAGATTGAATAATTGACCAGTTCAAAACATGGAACTACACTAAGATAAATAGTTTATTGATTACCAACATCCTTCACATTTGCTCCACCATTCTCCTCAACTTTTCCATCTGTTTCAGCATTGGAACAGCCTGTTTCCTTAAAGAATCATCTTATATCTATTAATCTATTAATAGATCAATTTTAAAAAATTAATAAAAAAAAAAAGGAAATAGTCCAAGGAAAACTGTCAAATTTGAGTATAGAATGATAAATCTAACTTCCTGTTTAGGTTAATTTGTGTATTTTATTCAGGAGAACTTAGTGGGTTAAAATCAAGTCATTTATAGGAAAAAATAAAACATGTGAGGACAACCTTGTGGGTGCACAGTGACAGCAGGCGATTTCCTGGAAAAGTTAATGTTACATACATTTCTAACATCTTTCAAACATTGAGTTTTACCAAAGGGGAATAGTCCATTATTGGTTTTCTGTAAAACCCTAGGCTGTGGATGTCTTCTTTAAGATTTGTCAACTTATAGAGTCTGGTTTTAATGTTACAACTATAATGACTCATATGACTGAGCGTGGAGAAACATTATTGTTTGGTGAAACACTAAGCACAGGGATCAGCAACCTATAACACTCAAAGAGCAACTTGGACTCACTTTCCACGAAAAAGAAAACACAGTGAGCTGCAAATTCTTTCTGACATCTGAAATGAAGATGAATACATATTGTTTATTTTTTTTCTTTCACCTTTATGCTTTGAGTAAATGACTGTATTGCTTATGATATTTATGAAGTGCAGTGAAAATAAAATTTTTTAGCAACAAAGAAGGAACAACATGGACAGGCAGCAAATTTCTGAGAGTCTTGTAAAGAAGGCAGGTCAGGTGGCTAAGCTGTAACAAAATTGAGGGGGAAAAAAGCCGAAAGGAGTATCAACATGCTACAGGACCAGAGGCAGTTGCTGCTGATCAGACTGCGCTGTATAGTGATTTCTAAATATTTATGATAATTTATTTTTCCAAGCCACACAGAGCCGCGGTATTGCAGGTTGCCAAACCCTGCTGTAAGTCATTTACATTAGTAGAATGAGTTCATTAATGCCAAGCATCCTGCACGGTGTTGGGCTGTGAGAACAAACCCCATCTCTGGACGTCAGGCCCTCATACCATTTTCATGGAGTCAGTGTCTAACTATTTGTGCAAACATGTGCACATCATCGGCCCTCTGGAAGACATTTAGCAGGGCTCTGGCAGGGCTCTTCTTTGTTCAAAGGCCTCTCCAGGTCTCCTGATAGCACCTCCAGCCTCTGGAAACCACGCTGACTAACACAGCAAATCTTCTTGCCAAAGCTCACATTGATGTACCATCCTGGATGAGCTGCACTATCTGAGCTACTTTTGTAGGATGCAGAGTCTGTCTCATGCTACCACAAGGCTGAAAGCACCAACATTCAAAAGTGACCAAAAAAAATTCCGTCAGAAAGCATAGGTACTGAGAAGTGGTCTGTGGTCCCAACCTGCAGAACCACACCTTTATTAAGTGTCTCTTGCTAGTTTCCAAATAATTTCCACCTGTTGTCTATTCCATTTTCATAACAGCATAATAAATTGGCTGTCATTCAATTTTGCTAATATAACACATTTGTTGGGTTTTAAAGGATAGTCCACCTTGCTGGGTCAACTCCACTACTGTTGGGCCAATGCTTTACTAGCTCAGCAGCTGAGTTAGAAATAGACCAGTTTGGGTTATTTCTGACCCACTTGTTTTTAGTGTGTTTAAACACCTGTGCTGTGAGAGGTAAATTGTAGATGGCCTTGTATAAAGTGAAAATCAACTAAGTTGAAGTTGTGCCAGTATTTCTAAATCTTGATAAACAGTGATAAGATATTATCTTCCAGCATGCTTCCAGCAGTTGATATCAGCATGAAGTGGAGAATTGTCAAGTGGATTATTTACATTGCAGAACCACAGTTAGATATACAAACAAGAAGCTAATGCACTCTATGTCTCTTTCTTTATTTCATTCTCATCACCATCTTTACGCCCCTTTTCCATTGCAACCAACTCTTTCTGCCTAATTTCAAGTTTTTATCACCTCTGCTCACTGCAAATGTTTTCATTTGAATTGCCTTCTATAAGAATTTGGGCAAAGCTGCCTTACCATCAATACGTGACACAGACACATGGCATCAATGAAGGAACCTTTAAGTCAGCCTCAGAAAATGCCGCAGTGATGCAATGATATTAGTTGTATTTGCGCTGTTTGATAAGTATGCACAACTGGTGACTCAACTCCCTAGTAAATCAGTGACCAGCAGTTTAAGCACGTCTGTACAGAGTTGGAATAGCACCCAAGCACAATGCTAAACATAGTGATGGGTTCAGGTAAATAATTAATACAGAAAAGCCTAAAACACAAGTGCAGCCCCACCAAAATGCTCTGAGTTGGTAATAATGGCAACGGCCAATTTAGCACTTTTAATCAATGTTCCTGTGCTAAATAATAGCCTAGCAGAGGTGGCCCATAATGGCGGTTGTCACATGGGTCCACATTATATTTCTCTATTAACACTTTATTGGCAGTGGCTTTGAAAAAATAAGACATGCAATGGAAACTTAGACGAAAATGATGTAAGAAAAGGAGAGATAAGAATCGAGGGCTAGAGAGAGAAAGAGATACAAGAGAAAGAAAGAGTGAGAAAAAAATAGAAAACAAAAAACGGTATAACAGTATAACTCCTAGAAATCTGTCTCTACACCTGCGAGAAAGGAAGAGAAGAAAAAAAAAAACCACATAATACACCAACCATGACAAAGAGGAAGTATCCCATGGAAACAGAATAAATATATGTATAGAAACATCAAAAGCAGAATTTACATAGATTATACAATGTTAGTCAAGTCAAGTCAGCTTTTATTGTCATTTTCTACATATGTACAAGACATACAAGGGAAATGAAATTACGTTTACTCTCTGCAATATACAAATATACAAGAAATATACAAGACTAACATTTAAAAACTGACATAAAGTGCGGGACATGACAGGTAAGTACAGTGTACTTGAAGTACTTAGAAGTAAGCATAACTGTGTATCCAGATATTGCAGGTGTCTATTCATATTAGGATTTTACTTGTGATTATAAGGTTTATAAGGCTCCTTCAGGAGGATGATGTGTCCAATAGCAGGTGTGAGGGTCCTCTGAACCACCCCAAAGAATCTAAGCCAACCAGAAATCTGAGCCTCAGGGAGGGGAGGGAAAACCCCTCCCCAGCTGTCTCCTGTTCGGTAAGTATCATTGTCTACTTTGCTGCCTCACCTGGAGATGTTTGATGCACCTCTGCAGTATAGAATAGCTGGAAACAGAAGTCTGAGACAAAGAAACAAAGTCCCCTATCAAGCAACTATATGCTTATATTATTCTGCTGTGTGTTTGTGTTGCTCCTCTTCTTCGCTAGTGGATTGATAGACTCAATCCCGCATCCCTCCACCTTGTGTCATTTCTGCGTTCTGCACCCCCCAATGCTGATAACCACGCACTCGGCTCCTACAGAAGAAGCACCAACACAGCAGTAGACAAAGGTACCAGTCACCCACAGGGAGGGGAGGGGAAAAGGACATTTTAGAGTAAGCCAGATAATCAAACTTTTTCCACAGAGCACTGAAGAAAAGATCTTACAGCCCCTGGAGCTGGCTTTTGTGAACAAATACATTTTTGAAGGTTCTTTCATTATTTATCTCTTTAAATTTTGATCAGTAGGAACAGGTCATGTCTTTTTGCTGTTTCTCATTAATTACTTTGTCCAATTTCTCACTTATCGTTTTTGTCAGTAAATACCTGTAAAATTAGAGATTTTTGATTATAGGTTTATATTTTTAATGATGTAGTTCATTCGGGGGTGTTTGTCTTGTTTAGAGTGACCCCTCCTTATATGATAGCAACAAATTACAGTGTAAGACAGATTAAATTTAGTCAGGTTTTTGAATATGTCATAATTAATTGTTCAATAGGAAAGGGAAAACAACACATTATTATTATTATTATTAATAATAATTATTATTATTACATTAACTCAGACTGTTAATTAAATAGTTTTAATGATGTTAAATTCCATAAGACTGATTTTGCCTTTTAAATAGCTTAGAGCGGGGATGTACTAAGAATATACTGTTCTATACAACCATAGTAGTCTTCATAAAACAAATTTGAGACCTCTGATAAAAGTTTCCTTGTACTTATTAGTTAGCTGTTTTGGAACGTAATCTACACAGAAATAAAAGCAAAACCACAAATGTAGAGTAAAAAAAAATAGAAGTAAAATGTTTTTACGCATGTATCCCTTGATTTGATCTTATTAGAATCCTCTTTATTTTACAGCTTATGATGGGGATTTGGATTGATTTCAAATTGTACTATCAGAACAAGGGATGGGATGGTGAGTGGAAAAAAGCTATTAAAAAGTTGTACTAAGAAATCTCAGAGCTAGAAGGGTTTAGAGATCCAAAAACCAGAGACAAGAATGCCTCACTGATGTCCAAAACATAACACCTTTTATTTCTTACAATATCCGCCTCACATCAGCCTAAAAGGAATACATTAATTGCCCATTTGGAGGCACAAAATGAGGTTTGCCTTTGTTGTGAATCTGCATAAGAGTCACCACCATACATTATCATGAATAATACATCCATATCTCTTCCATAGCCACGGGTGGTAAGGATTAGATAAAGAACCATAAATAAGGTTCAAAGCCTGCTTTATGCCGGTTTGTTACACCTCACTATACAGGCCTTTCCTTTAATCACAAACTTACCCTGAGATGGTGGGGCCTTTTCGTTGTGACTGTGCCTCTGTCGCTATTAGTGCAGGGTGGCCCCGTCTGTACACACGTATTCATTTACCTAATTAACACGGGACTCACACTGGGAGTCAAATGAAAGCTACCGTAGGGGAGTCACCGAGTACAAAGCCTGGAGAGGAAGCCTAACGTCCTACTGTTACCAGTCACTGGATCACTGGGAAATAAAAGGAAATTTCTAACAAAATGTAAAGACACCCAGACAGATCTGTTGGTTATTTGGTCCATAAATGACAAAGGTGATGAACAATCTGTGCTGTCTTTTATTATTGTCAGCTTTATGTTGTCTTTTATGATTTATTTATTTATTATTCATTACTCATTGAAAATGTTTGCTGTTTGATAATTTTACCCCCAAAAAAGGCTCTAAATCATACATACATTTTTTGGGATGAAGAGAATAACTTAAATTCACACTGTATCCAGACACTCAGGGGCTTAAACTGTACGGCTGATGAGAAAAAATAAAATAAAATCATCTTTGTTTTTAGCTGACACCACATCTGATGTTGAAGAAAATTAGATTTGTTTATCATGATACCTTTTGCATTGTTTATGATGAATGATTTCTCCCTTAAAATGTTCTTTGGCTTCCCTCCACAGTAAAAAAAAAAAAATCAGCTTTAGGTTTATTATCCTCTCTAAATTGCTCCTAGAGTTTGTAGGCATGCATGCTTGTTTGTCTCCATGTTGCCCAGTGATGGACTGGCAACCTGTGCAGGTTACCTCTCCTCCCAACATGACTGTTGAAGTTGGGAATCAGTTCTCCCATTGACCCTGTAGGGATAAAGGGCTATAGACATTGTATGGATGAATGTTTTTTATGATATCATCAACAAATATTCCATGTACATCCAATCCTTGCTTAAATCAGAAGCAAGGACTTAAAATGTGTTGTTAATCTAACAGTCTGATGTAACAACTTTAGACGATACTTCTGTTTTTTTAATACTCAGATTGTCGAAGATGGATTATACTCCCATTGAATATCTGTTTGAATGAATACATATCAGAGAAACAGAGAAATGTTATGAACATGCTGATTATATTTTCTGCCATCTTGATAAAACATGAATGTTTTCCTATAGATTAAAAAATAATAATCTTTCACATACTGTACGGGAATATTGTAAAGGTTATGATTGCATACCCTAGGCTGCTATTAAAAAATGGGCAACAGGGTAAAAGTTTCTGAAATACTTTCCAAGTGAATCTGCATGAACTTTAGAAGAGTGAATTTGTTTGAACAGGTTCTATATTGGTAACACCTCTCTGCTCACCTGGTCCAAGAGCAAGAACACATAGAAATGTTTGTTAGGGAACGTTAAAAAAGAAAAGTTATATACATAAAGAGGGAATCTTAAAGGAAAAGTTGACTTCAATAAAATAAACTGAATTTAAAACAGTTTGGTCACATTGTTAGTACATTCAGTCAAAAGAAGCAGGATTTCTTTTTTTTTTTCACTTTTTTCCACAGAGAACAAAAAATGTTTACATTCTCTGATCAGGATTAGGTTATGTCATTGTGTCTCTACACAGCTGTTCAACATCAGGTCACAGTACCTCTACTGATTAATAATAGATTAATACTTTGATTGCTTTCCACAGCAAATTTCTGGAAGGTTAGATCAGTTTATTGGCAGTTAGAGTTTCTTCTTAAATGTAGGTTTTTAGTCATTAAGTTGAGCAGACACAAGAAACAATTTCAACTATATAAACCAAACTGCCTACTCTGACTCCCCTGCATCTTCCCAACCCCCCAATATTTCACATTGTTCTCCCAAACTACTCCCCACCCCCCTGGAGTGACATGGGAGGGGTCCTTTCAAAGTCTGTCCATTAATCAAAGGGATCTCAAGCTGGAAAATGTTGATGACCTCAATGTTTTTGCAGTTGAAGAAGTGGCCAATACAGGACTGTGAAATAGTTTTTATTTTGTCAATTATCAAAATTAATATCAGCAAAAATATAGACATGTTTGGTTTATGTGCTTTTGAATAAGATTGTACCAACATTTGCCAAAAAAAGAATGTTTTAGTCCTTATTGATTTAGACAGCCCAATGTACAACTAAATGCACCCTAAAAACACACTTGGTTTGAAAACCCCTCCAGACATATAGACTCTCCTCCATTATTATAAGTTCTTATGAAAATGGAGGGAAGTTAACTGAATTAAGTTATAAAATGTAATATCTGTCACAGAGGAATCATTTATAGCTTTGCTATAAAACAAAAATAAAAGATTTGAGTTATTACTTATGATTACCTGGACTCCTTCTCCTTTTCTGCACAAGCATCAAATAGTTCTCATGCAAAGACGGACTTAATGCTACGTTCAGACCGCACCCGATGGAAGCAGCAAAAAAGCACCTGCTGCTTCATTTTTTATGCTTGTCCACATTAAGGTGAGATGTCCAGTCAAATATGTACAGATGCTCCTGTGTTTAATGGCAGAGAGCGGCTTTGCTATATTTGCTTTTATAAGTACGTAAAAAGTCGTTTTAATATGTTTTTAAGTGAGAAAGTCCTTCTCAAAACAAACTCATTGCATCATCTGTGCTTTAAGTTAATCAAGATTAGAATCCTGCCTTCAAATATTATTTTGCTGTAGGACCAGCACAAAGCCACAGTACACCAGAGGTGCGCTGTCACTGGAAATCCCCGGCAACAGCTGCCTCTGGTTTTCCTCTACTGTTCGTGGCGGTTGGAAGGAATTGTTAGCGTTTTTGCAGTTTGTATGTAATCCAAATTGCAGGCACCAGAATAGTAAAAGTAGTAAAAAGTTTTTACTTACAAAATATGTAGGTAAAAACATATTTTGCCAGCAGGTTTCAACATTTTAAGTTAATTTAGGCATTAATTATCTGTTTAAGAGGAGTGATCATAGCGATCTGCATCAACAATGCTGTGTCTGTCTCCCTGCCAGCTCCCAGATCAGCTTCTCTAATTCTTTGATGGGGCGCGTCGAGCAGCAAAAGTTAAAATTTTCCAACTCCAGCAGTTGTTGCCTCTGAAGCGCATCATATGAAGTGCATCATATGGTCATAAAGCTCATGAGGCGCTGCTCAGATGCATGAAGATGCTCTGCTCCTGCTGCCCTAGACATGCTGCAGGACCTTTTGATGCACCTTGATGCGCATTAACCATTGACTTTGCATGTAAACCAGCTGTTATTCTTCTGCAGCGTGCATTCTTGAATGTAGCATTACCATTTAAGTTATAGCCGCCATAAAACAGTTCAACAGCAATGATGTCTTAAACTGATAAAGCTTATTTTAATCCCAATCTGCAGTGGCCGTGCTGGGATATTTGTCTCCCCAGAATGACGACCCTTGTATTGCAAGTTGGGGTAATGAAAAAGCAGCCTGGAGTTGCACACCCTTGGTGACCATGGTAAAGCAGAAGGTCCATGAAAAAAACAATACCTAGTTAAAGCCCAGTTTTTTTCTTATGATCTCTCTCATGGATCATCATCAGAGATTTGATAGGGCAGCATTCAGCATGCCTCATTAGTTGGGACTTGGAGCTGGGAATAATGTACCATTATTTAACACATTCTAGTCGTTCATACAATACTCTGAGATTTGCTGATTCTAGTTCTTTATTTTTTCTTTTAAGAAGGTACCAATCTAATTCCTCCCAGCTTATGGGTTCAAAGACTTAAGGCTTTGTGCATGCAACTTCTTTAATTAGAGAGAAGCTGTTAGACATTTACTCTGGTTTTTTTTTACACAGTAGCCAGTTTTTGAACGTTTGAACTTTGGCTACTGACCCTCCAGTTATAAAAATGTTCAACCAAACCAGCAGATATATTTTGGTAAAAGGAAGCAAATCCCAACTCTTGCCAACAGATGCAAGCTTTATTTTTTTTTTTAAACAATCATCTCTTTAAATATCTATCTAACCTTAATTCATTAAATCACTAAACATTTGATGTTTTATGGGCATAAACACAGTAACATTTGAAAATATAATTAATGAGGGTTTAGGCAGCCAATTATCACCTATGGAGAATCAGTTGGCAGCTATCTATCCTTCTACTAACGCCTCTCCTGTATTCAGCTTCATCTAAGCTTTAACCCTTCAAATGAGGAGCCAGGAAACAAAGGTAGCAACAGATCTGCAATCAGTGTCACAAACTTTGAATTATCAGGAAGAATGATGAATTTAAGGATGTGGTCTGCTTACAAAGCTGCCGAACAACTTGAGAATCCAGTCGGCTATTTGAACAAGAGATCAAGCAATGCGTGATGGACTGATGTTTGCAGGGACTTCTAAAGCTCAGCTCTTATTGATACCACCAAAGTGGGAGGATGAAGTCTGTGATGCTGCCTGTGAAACAACCAGTTTAACAAAGAAAAGGTGATGGAAAGATTGAGACGCAGGCAGAGAGTCAGAAAGCAAAGGGTCAGGAAGTATTTCATGTCACGTTGATTTCTGTTGAGCTGCATTCCCCTCTCTCAAGCAACATGACCTGTCCTGACTCCTACGATCCCTGTTGCCATAGAAA
The DNA here is from genome assembly GCF_000732505.1 of Cyprinodon variegatus. Taxonomy (NCBI): domain Eukaryota; kingdom Metazoa; phylum Chordata; class Actinopteri; order Cyprinodontiformes; family Cyprinodontidae; genus Cyprinodon; species Cyprinodon variegatus. The sequence continues at coordinate 676,097 of NW_015150602.1, forward strand.
TAACAAAAATGACACACCTCTGCTTTCCTCCCCTGTCTCAGAGCGATGAAAATGAATGTGGCCAGAGGATCAACACACAGTCATATTGGCAAAAAATCAATAGGTTTTCCCTCCACCTTGCATCGGTCCAGTAAACTGAAACATATCAATCCATACATGTGCACGCCCTACTCTAATCCCTCCTGCCTGTGTGTGTGTGGGGGTGTGTGTGTGTGTGTGTGAGGAAGACAAAACAAAAGCTGCCCAGTCTGTCTGAACTGCTCTATTAAAACAATCTTTGCTTTGGATTCAGACAGGGAGGGGAAAAAAAAGAAAAGCAAAAGAAAAGAGCAAGCTGACTGAACACAGACTTGGATGTCAGTCGAAGATGGAGAAGGGGTGTGTTGTTTTGTTTGGCTTTTTCTTCAAATTCTGCTTCTCATTACTGTGTGCAGCCTCAAGCAGTTAGATGCTGGGAAAAAAATAAAATATAAAAAAAATCAAGTCTGAGCAACTGCGCCTGTGCCAAGGAGCCCCATGGAGCAGCGGGGGGTCCCTACTTTGATGGAGGCCTGTGCATCATTAGAACAGATAGCATGATAGGGTCACAAACATGCTGCAACTGGTGCAACGGTTCTGCAGAACACCACAAACAATTTTACTGACAAATACTGACATATGATAGATAGATAGATAGATAGATAGATAGATAGATAGATAGATAGATAGATAGATAGATAGATAGATAGATAGATAGATAGATAGATNTAGATAGATAGATAGATAGATAGATAGATAGATAGATAGATAGATAGATAGATAGATAGATAGATAGATAGATAGATAGATAGATAGATAGAAATACTGTATATGAGAGTGGAGTGGTTTTAATTATGTAATCCACTGAGGTTCTCTCTGAAAGTTCACTGTTCATGAAAAAATGAATATGAGCTGCACCACTGCCTTTATAGGCGTCATAAAAATTATACTGTTGCACTTAAATTTTTTAATAAAGTGACTGAGAACATTTAGAGAGACTGGCATATGTTAATAGGACTGAGAGGTGTGGGCTGTCCAAACAGCACTGTTGAGAAACAAGCCTGCTTTAAACCATCCGTGGTCCTCAAAGGTCAACCCTATTTTCATAATAGCAGCCCGATGGCGAACTCTAAATCTGTCCTCAGAAAATGAATGTTGTCCAGTAAGAAGGAGAAGAAGATAAAGCATGGTACCTGCATGAGACACAGTAACGATGTTCTCTTTATAGGTGGGCAGGACTGAAAGAGGAGGCTTTATATTTTATAAGCTGGAGCTAAGCAAATTTCTGTCATATGTGGAAGCAGCAGCGAACGTTCCTTTTTTCCCCTTTAAGAAAAGTTTTAATTTACCTCTGATGTTTTCATACTAATTATTTCAAAAACAGCCAGAGTTCATCTTTGTAAGTCTGGCTGAATTGTAAAGTGCCTTGAGATGACATGTGCTGTGAATTGGTGCTATATAAATGAACTGAATTGATCAATAGTTCTCCATTTTCTCTGAAGGACTTATATAATAATCCCTCCCTCTTCTATCCAGATAAAGAAAGTTGAAAAGTGAAGGACAAAAGACGTCTTAGCCTTAAATTATACTATTTTGTGAGAATATTCACGTCTGGTTAATGTCAGGCTGTCCTACAGTATATCCAGATGAGTTGGAGTTGCAAAAGCTTTAACTCATCTGAGAATGCTTTCCACAAGGTTTAAGTATGTTTGTAGGATTTCTCTCAGTATTCTCCCAGAAGTACATTGTGAGGTCAAGCACTGATGTTGTATACGAAGACCTGTCTTAAAGCCTGAATTGTATTTCATCCTAAAGATGTTCTGCTGGGATGGGGGTAAAAAATCTGCACAAGCAAGGCAAGTTCTTCCAAAAGCTCAGCCATCTCTTTTTGGATGTTTCTTTGTGCACATCATACTGAAAAAGTTCTCATAAACTTTAAGGCATGAAATTACTGAAGTATTAGGAGGGAATGTCTTTAAAACTAGGGGTGTAAGCCTTAACTCTGGGAAAATAAGCCCCTTGCCATAATCCCCTCAACATACAGACTTAATACTGGGTATAACCTATCATAGACAGGTTTCAGATATTACAGGCTAACAATGGAACCAAACGACCCATTCATCGGTTTCCATTTGCATGTTCCCAAGCAATACAAGGCATTGTCTATATAAAGACTCAAACTCACTGTGGATCCAGACATTTGAATTGAGAAAGCTTCCTGGAGAGGTAGCGAAACGTCTTCAAATCTTGGAAACCAAGTCCAGCGGATTGTTTTTTAAACTTTTACGGAATAAACCAATTGTTTTCCTGGTAACTACCAAACCCAGGCTTGTCAATTATGTGCCAGATGAGAGGCATGATACATCACTCCAGGGGAACACATCGGTTCTAGTGTCCACTTGTGACATGCATCACACCACTCTATCCAGCATTATGCACGCAGCAATTGGGGATTGGATTAAAATTTTTTTTATTTTTTCCTCATACTTCATTATCATCACTTAATACATAAAAAACTAGGATAATTTAAACGTGCTTAAAATACAAGAAAATGTTAGTAACGAAATTAGAGAAAAATTCTGGCTTGCCCAGTTCAGTTTTAGTGGCACAATTATCTGTTTAACTACTGGTGTATTTGTGCATCTGTTCAAAAGTGCTTATGTTGGAATATATATGTTGGGTGCTGGTGTTGGGATCTAAGTGTGTGTGTGTGCGTTGCTTTGTGTGTGTGCGAGCCGTGATGAGACCCTGTATCTGACACAATGCTGCTCTGTTAAGGTCAAGCCCTACAGAATGTCAGAGATGATGACACGCACTGAAAGGTTTCATCTAATCCCTCTATTTCCTCTCTTCCCCTTCGTCCCTCCGATATGTCTGCCCTACCTCCATCTCCGGCCCGCTTGCTCACAAGACAAGACAGACATATACCGGCCTTCACCTACGGTCTGCATCAAGACTCTTCGTGGGTGCGCCTGTCTGTTTTGTGTGTGTGTATCTAAATAGCGTCGAGGCACGCCATCCTTCCAGTAAGGCCAAATAAGAAATGCCTGAGGCCACTGTCTCCTTGTCTGCGTGGATGGCGGGCTCTTTACAATCTGCTGTCAGACGTCTTTGCCTCAGTCTTCAGCAGTGGCAAATTTGCTTTCTGTTGGTGTTGAGTTGCCAAGAAAGTAAAGAAACAATCACATAAAAGGAAGTATGCAGATTGAAGGTTTAGTTGAAAAACTCAGAGCTGTCACAATGTTTCTGTTTTCTTAAAAACTTTTGGATTTATTTTCTGTAGAACTGTTCTCTATTGCTCAATTTGCCATGCTAAGTGATTTATATTCCCTTTGAAAACTGGAAACTGAAAGAATCTGAAATATTAGCCATGGTTTTATACTTACTTTGTGATTTCTAAAAGGTTCAACGAAAGTGTCTGTAGGGGAACATCAGTGACCAAAAATAGCATCATAAATATGATAAGTCACAGAAAAACTTTGGCGTAAAAAAAAAAATCTGCTGAAAGGCCTGTGGCATGTGTTGGGGAGCTGCACAGATCAATACTCTGGCCTTAATTGAAGAGCCTAAAGATAAACACCATAAAAAGTGTAGTTGAACCTGACCGTAAATTGTTAATAGACAATAGTGCTATAATAAAAGCTTCTGTTTAATATTTAACTGGTTTAGCTGAGAAAAAAACATCAATCATAAAAGCTAAAACTGAAAAGCTACGTATTTTTACTCGGAGGAAAGCTTTAGAAAATGGAAACCTCTCCCACAACAACTTCATTAGAATAGCTTTCTCCCTAAAGGTCCATCTGTGTTATTTTCCTTTTGCCAAATATATCCTCTGTGAAACAAGGCGGTGGTAGCATCATGCTATGGGCATACAGCATGTTTATTTCCCATCTTAAGTTCTGTAGGACTCAATGAATAGCTTGTGTAAATGGGGGATGGTTTACATAAAGTATATTGGATCAATTCATTTTCTAAATGTCAAATAAATCCAATGAAGCTACCATGAAAAACAAAGTTTTTTACACCTTATGAGATTACCTAGACTTGATTTCCTGTGGTTTTGAAATAACTGACAAACAGCATGTGTATGTTTAACCAAGCTGATTATTACGTGCACAGTTGAACATGTCAATGTTGAATCTTAATGCTTTTTGCTCCTAATTTCTCCCTGAGTTTTTTCTTCTTTGCCTTCGCTTGGCTGCGCCATAGTTAACACTTATTAAATTAACAGTCATCCGGTGATCAAACGACAACAACCCTCCTCCATCGAGCCGTCAGAGTGACGGCGGAGGTCTCCTCAGCATCTGGTGAGTTTGTTGCAGATAAACACAGAGAACCTGCTAATTATGGTTTTTACAATTCTGGGAGGAATTGTGCATCTAAGCCGTACGGTTTGGATTTGTTTCAATGACAAAGAAAGACACAATGCTGGATTCAACATGCCCGGTTTCCTCTGCAGCTTCCCAAACTGTCATTTATCTTCTCACCTATGTGGATTGGGTCTGGTAAAATGGAGGAACGGCAGAGACGGAGGGAGTTACGGGAGAGGCAGTTGGGGGGATGAGAATGAAGGATTACATAAAGAAGAAGCTGCACTTGACGGTAACTGGTTGAGATTAGTGCCTAAGGGGTACAGCAGTGGCTGTGATTTTGATACTGCGCCCCCAGCTAAACGCTGAAGGCCGCCTTGCCTAGAGGAGTCTGCCTTCACCCACAGGCAGTCAAAGATTGTTTTTTTGTTTTTTTTATTATACTGGCATCTTTTCCCTTTCTTCTTTCCTCCTCCTCCTTCTCCTCCGCTCCACAGACACCTGTCATCTCTAATGTCAAAACTTCTCTCAGAGAGGAAAAGACAATGCAAAGAATAAACAAAAGAAACATGTTTTTTAAAGGCACACTCTGCATACAGATCTAAGGTGTTTAGGCCCAGGCTTCCCTTGCAGCAGCCTGGGTTGAACCTATTCAAAGCTGCATAAAGCAGCATGGTTTAAGTTATTATTAACATGCACTCATTATGGATATTAATGCCAGATTAACTCATTTAAACGATTGTTTTCTTATGTACAAAATGCATCTCTATTCAACCTATGAGAAATACTTTGCTAATTCTTTAAACATGCACCTATCTCTCTCTAGTGCGTGTGTATGATTTGTTCCTGCAAATTCATAAACACACCAAAATCCCACTGGGAATTGCACCTTACCCTTTCTCTTTTTGTGACTATCAGGAAGTTTTTGCTTTAATTCTATTAGGATATTTATACCTTACTACTTGGCAGAATAATTTCAAAGTATGGCAAGAAAAAAGTTTTTTTGCAGCTCTCATGGTGGTATGGTGGTGGGAGCATGATGCCGTGGGACACCAAATAGGACTAGTAGGTTCCGACAGTGTGGGTGCATTTTGTACACTATAACTGAAATGAAAATTGTAATAACATTCAAGGTTTCCTTGTTGCAGCTACAGATTTCTTTTAGGAATTTTTATTTATTTTACACAAGGTCACGGTTAGGTATTCAGGTTTGAGATGTGTGAACATAATAAAAAAGGAAATGACTGTTAATTGTTTTTGCAATTGCACATTAAAGAGTAATTTGTAAAAGTTCTGTTATTGTGGTAGCATCGTGCTATGGTTCTTTTTTAATACAATGCACACATTTTATAGAGACCTGATACTTCAATAGCCCATATTTTCAATAGTAAAGAAGCTCTAATGGATTTTCCAGTTAGAACAACAGATTTTTTACCCATGTTTCCACCATCCAGTGCAAGAAATTAATCTTAAATTAAGTGAATTTGGTCAGCAAGGTACTGACTTACAGTAAGGCTTGCTTGAAATAAAAACTGATACATGTATAGCTCCACATAAATAGTCACATAAGCTAGTTTTTCATCTAAATGTACCGAGAAGGCATCATGATAAAAAGTCCATTGTCTAAATGTTTAGCTGCTCACATAAACAAACCAGACTATTCTTAAAGAAAAGTTTATATAATAAAGCAATTTATATGCATAAATCAAGTGGAACACTATGGCGATAACCGTACTGCTCCACTTGTGAAAGTAAAATCTGTTGGTCTCTTTTTGGCATCAAGACAATTATTCTTATTGCCACATCGTCAGAGAGGATACTGTTTAAAAAAAAACAAAAAAAAAAGTTTGATCGTCAAAAAATTAAGTTATTTGACAACAATGTCAAGAAGTTTGGCTGCATGAGTCAAAGGGTGATTTTCAAACCTAACAGCACAGTTCCAAGCATAAAGCATGCTGTTGGTAGGACCATACAGAGCAGCTGGCACTGATACTGGTCTACAAACATTTATGGATGTATTATTTGTAGACCTAAAAATAGAGCAGTTTCACAACTGACAAGTTAGCTTAATTTGCAGAAGCAGGTCTAAACAAAAATGCAGATTTGAAGAATGGAAGAGTTGCTATTTTAAAACTCTAGCTAATAGTATGAAATGAATAATAATTTTGGATAGCATAGTTAAAAAGGTGCCTTTATCCAAAAATTATGGATGCATCAGTTGATGGGTTCCTTTGATGGGCTACGCAGGCTTTGTGGTCTCTATTTTGCATTGATTCCCAAAATCACCGTCAAAATGGTCTCAATCAGCCATTTTGTGTGTTCAGAATGACACAATAACTTGAGTTTGACAAGGTATTGTCACTAGATGTGTGTTAGAAATGTTAAAAGAGGGTTACCAGACCTCTTCTATTTACAAAGAACAGGAAGTCGCTTCAATCAGCCTGATTAGACAATCAAATGAAATTGTCATTTCATAAAAAAAAAGCTATGTTTGGCTGTTAGTCAAAGGTCTGGAATCAGGCAATGTTAAATGGTTTCTGTAATTTTTTGTGATATTTTCCTTGTTTTTCCCCTCCACAAAGACAACACAAATGGTAAAATCTAATTTGAGCTCATTTGGGCTTAGGAAAATGTATTTTTTATTAAATCTACTGTGAATGACCTTTCCCACCTTGAACAGACGCAGCTGCCTGAAGAGCACGAAGCGCTGAACCGATCCTGGTGTGAAATGGCCCTCATTGTCCATGTAGTTAAGAGGAAATGTGAGATGATGTGACAGTGGCAGCCGTGCCAGGAGGTGTTGTTGCAACCAATGGGGGGCAGAGGACACCACAGAGAGTAATGGCTGCTACAAGCCATCAGCCTCGCTGCGCTAGAAACATGCCGCCACATTTCATCTGGCCTGCTTTCTCTCTCTTTTAATTCCTTCTGTTTGTTTGTTTGTTTGTTTGTCGACCTTCCCATGTCAGCTGACCTTCCGCCGTCCGAGACCTTGATGCAGAAAGGGGAAGAGAAAAAAAAACAGAAGCCGGAATAAGCAAGGCCTTTTTTTGCTCAGAGGTAACATACAGACCCCCCCGCTCCTCTTCACCGCTACCCTTAAGACAAATTTACTCAAAGAACATGTGTGTGTTCTCACCGTCCGAGGCTGTCTGCCCACCATTGCCAAGGAAGTGTCATGGTGTCGTGACAACTTCAGCAACTGTGGCGCGATGCGTGACCCTCGACCAGGCAGAAGGGGGGCCGCGCTGAATCCCCCACCCACACTGGATCCTGACAGATGTCACATACCTCCTCCATGGGCGCCTTCTGTTTCCTGTTCACCTTTCTCCATCCTGCAGCGTTAGGGCTCCTGTCTTCAACTCGTCATAGTGTACACAAACAAATAGGAAAACAAACAGACAAAGGAGGGCAGACAAAAGTACCTAAACAGTAGAGGCGCAATGATCAGAGATAACATTATGACCACCCACCCATTATGACTCCAGTAGAACCCTGGAGAAATGCTGTTTCATGTAGCATCAGAGGTGGGGACTCAAGTTAAACTCAAGTCATCAATTTATTGACTTTAGACTTAACAAAATGTTCAGATCAGACACTTGTGACTTTGTTTGGGCTTTTATACCAATGACTCGAGACTTGAATTGGACTCGAACCCGTTTACTTAAAAAGACCAAGATATTTTACCTGAAATCTAAAGTTTATATTTAAAAAGGGTGCACCATGAATTCCTTTCAGTGTTCTCATATTAACTAATGCAGACTGTCTCAATCACTTTCTGTATACATGAGCTTTAGTTGAAGCAAAGCCAAATAAATTAAGCAGATTTAAAAAAAAAAACATAAATATCCTCTGCAGACGGATGTTTTTTTTGTATTTGATATACTCTAATTAATTATTTCTCTGCATTTAACCCATCCCCTTGGGGAGAAGTGGGCTGCCATTCTGCGGCGCCCAGGGAGCACTGTGGGATTAAGGGTCTTGCTCAGGGACTCAGAGTGGCAGTCTGTGGGAGTGGGGGATCAAACTCACAACATCAGGATTCAAAGCCCTAATTCTATGCCCTAACCACTAGGCCGCCACTCCGCCACTTTTAGGTAAAGAAACTACAAAGTATTGAAGAGAAAATATGTAAAATATGCAAAAATAAGATCACAGATTGAGATGGAAATTTGAAGTTGGTACATGTATATACAGGATTTCATTTGATTTTAGCTAAAATTGTCTTATTTGCAGATGTTTCATCACTTTTGGGGAACACTGGAAATAATATAATGAATGTATCATTCAATACTGTTAAAAATGTCAAGGAATTAATATTTGAAGTTTTAAACTTGGAATTTGACTTGATATTTGACTCTGGGATAAAGACTTCAGGCTAGCCTAATTAGGATTGGTTCCACCTAAGCTGACCACTGCAGACATGATCCAACCTGAATGAGCTGACGAATGGTAAAAAAATTCCCAGTGTTTCGCAACTTGTATCAGAATCTCTCACCTCATTTACAACACACACACTTTGAAGTCATATATCCCTCCCACTAACACGTTAGGAGATGATCAGTGTTATGCTCTCCCATGTACTGATATGTATTAAGACATATCAGTCATCAGTCCTTATGTTAAGACTTATTCTTGTTTATCTATTAATTCTTTTTGTTTAAATATGGTCTCCCTTCCTCACCAGTAAAAGAGCATTCTGGGCTTTTTGGCATTCATGTCACCTTCTCTGGGGACGTTTCCTGTTATTTATCAAAGACTTTTCTCCAAGAACAGTTGGTATTTTAGTCTTAGCACACCCCACTCAAAACCTGTTTGCACAGATTTTCCCCATCATCCTTCAGACCACACTTTGACGGAAGCGCTTCAACAAAATGAGATTCTGCCTCGTTACATTGTCTTATGTTGTTATATCAGAGGTGTCGCCATCCCACTCTGTGAATCACAAGTCAAACAAACCCCCCTGCAAAAAAAGCTTTATGATATTAGACTTCCACAAACACTGAGCTGGCTCGCCTCATCCACTCAGAGAGCTTTCCCGGATGGAAATATGTGGACTAAATCTGATCATTCCACTAGATAATGTTCACTTCTCACTCCTAAAACACAGACTTCAGTGTGTGTGTTTGTCGGGGGGGGGGGGATAGGGTGATCCTATGACTAACCCATCAATCATTGCAATGTTTCACTCAAGTGATGGATATTCTAATTTCCCTTTTATATACAGGTGCGCAGGGATGGATGGCTGACGATTAATGGACGAGCGGGGCTGCTTCCACAAAACAAAAGAAGATGAAGGGAGGTCTGCTGCATGTCGGCGCCGGCTGTGGAGCTGCATTTTCTTCTGCTTGAAGTAGGATGCTTCCTATTTGGAGGAGAAGATGATTCTGTAAACACCTGAAGACAAGGTGTACATCCTGAGGTGACAAAGGTGTTGCTAACACAACAATCATCTCCTCGCTGCAGGGACCTCCAGCAGGTTCTACAGTTTACTCTGCGACAGCCCCCGACACCCTCACCTCTCCTCGCTTTCGCACAACCTGTTTCACACTTTTCTTATTGCTGTCATTTTAACAATTACTAACTAACTTTTACATGTTGCAGAGTTTTAAATGTGTGTGTTTTTTTAGCATTTCTTTGAACATTGTTTGTTAGGCTGATGGTTTCTCTGCAGTGGCAATAAAGCCATTTTTCTCTTGATGTTGCAGACCCGAGTGTCCTAAGCTTTTACTTTTACACATTTAGTGTTGATACCTAAAAGCAATGTTGCAAATTGATATGAGGAAGAATGTGTTCTGCTCAGATGAGACGTGACCTGAACTGTTTGATCTTCAAGAAAATAACAGAGTTGTAAAACGTTGCACCTCAGTCTCAGCACAGTCTCTGTACTTTTAAACATGGTAGTGGCGGTATCATTCTGGAATTCTAGAATAAAACCTTTTTGAAATTCATGGCTTGGTTGGAGCATCTTCCAATCAAATAACAAACTTACACCGTAAAGTTTTTTTTCAAGTTTTCTCAACTTTTGCCTTCCTTTGTTGACTTTGCTTAAAGTTCACAAGGTCAGACAAGAGTTCTTCCAACATGGGAGTCTGGTCAGTTTGAAGCGGTTCAGACTTGTTCAGGTTATGCACACATGAGATTTCCTATGGTTTCCAACTTCATTCGAAAAACTAATGAAAAGTTGATATTCTTTGTTGTGCAGTTTAGAGAATTTTAGTTTGGGCTTTGAGAAATTTGCTGGCCAGACAAGTTTCTGTAGGTTCTAAATAGAATGGTTTATTTTTGTGTTGGTTTAATTTAAAAACTTGAATCCATCCATCCATCCATTTTCCTTCACACTTATCCCAAAAAGGGTTGCTGGTGTCTATCTCCAGCTGTCAATGGGCGAGAGGCGGGGTTCACTCTGGACAGGCCACAAGTCTATAGCAGGAAAACTTTAAGAAAATAAATATTTACTAGTTATTATTTTTACAGTGTAAACATCTAGCTAGAACTACAATGGAATAGTTTATATCAAAGCATACTGATGTATCAGAATGTCTTTGTTAAAGTGCAGACTGAAATACAACACAGAAGCTGTGGAAATATTTAAGAATCAACCTTAAATTATATAATATTTTTTGCTCTGACTCAACAACCTTTAAAGGAAAATGGGCAAAATATGTCGGTAGATGTGCAAAACTGGTAGAGGCACAGAGCAGATGATGAGTGGCTAGTTCTACATAGCAGTTACTTAAGGGGCAAAATGTAAACACATGCCTCACTTTTTAAATTTCTGTTGATGAAACACCCATTTTTTTATTTGCATCTTATCAAATCTAAATGAAATATAATTAAATTTATGGTCACAAGGAGACAAAAAGTGGTAAATCTTGATGACTACGGTGACTTTTCGACAGCAGTCTATCCTAACTTCAGTGATAGCATTTTTTTTCGTTGTGGATCTTCTGTTTAACTCCAAAGAAAGATGCTAAAGCTTAAAAGATTTAGCTTCCTTAATTGCCCAGCAACTGATGAAAAGCAGTTAAAAAACAAGCATGCTAGAAAAGAAAGAAATTAGAAGCTGTGGAAATAAAAAAAGGACAGAAGAATATGTATAATTTGAAGCGGTGTTCATTTTTTAACAAGCCCTGGAGTTTCATTTGGAGCAGATATGCATGGCTGAATATATTTTCTCTGGAATATAGAAAAAAAAAATCATTTGCATTCATTTTACCAGTTCAACTGATTTAATTATACTATTTTCGCTGACTTCACTCATCTTGAGACTTTTGTTTTTGGACATCAGCTGCAGAAGAATTCCCCAGCGGTCTTCCCGTTTATCCCGTTCTCTCTTTTCATTCTTAGCTGACATTGAACACGTACCTCCATAAACTATCCGGTGCTTAAGACTTTTTCCAAAGACTTAACAATCCTGGCTGAGATCTCTCTGTCTGCCGCAGCCCCACTCCCTCTATCTCACTTTACCTCTCGCTTTTCATCCCTCCCTCCCTGTCCAAAGCTGTCCTCCTGGCCATCTGTCATGTTATGTTTATGGGCCCTTTTGCTTTTGTGTCCTGATGACCACTGTCACAGAGAGCTCCCCATTACCGATGCGGCCTGATGAACGATGTTACCCAAACGCGCTGCTGACACCCTTGTGTCCTTGGCCGCAGAGACACCGCCTCCATAGCAAACTGAGGCCGGTAAAGAATGAGGACAGAAGGGGACCTGAGGGAGCTGGACTGAGAACCTGTCCGTCATCCTGCTGACAGTATACTCATATTTCCTCCTCTGTTCCTTCCACCATTTTTCTTCAGCTTTATCCAGCCAATTGAAGGCAGCCTTGGTCAGCATGGTGACAATGTTGTCATCAATCCTGAGATGGTGAATGGTGTCCTTGCCTTTCACCCAAATATGTATCTACGTCTGCACAGAGGCACTGCGGGGTCCCCCTTCAGAAGTCATTAACAATTTTAACATTTAACAAGGCTACAAAATGTAGACTTTTTGAACACCAGGTACAACAAATGGTGTGATTTTCCCTCATTCCTAATGTATTGCTGCTAGAATGAAAACCCTATGACATATGTGACTGCCGTAAGGTAGAATAATTGTTATTGCTGCTGAATACTTAGCAACGGTATAGATTAAGTCTTAATATCCAAATTAAATAAATCAACTGATTGGACATCAGTTTCAAAACACAAGAACAGGGGAATGTGTGATAAAATGAGCTGAAAGGTCCTCATTTAAAATGTGTGCATCAGCTTTATTCCCTCCAGTTTTATGCTTTTGTTTTGCTTATGAAAATTATAGAAATTGCAAACGGCCCCTAGAAAATAAATTGGTATCAAAAATCCCAATGAAAGTGAAAAACAACCTTTGTTGAAGAGCGTTTCACCATATTCCTTGAACCATCATATAAATCAAGAACTCCATGTTGAAATACATGGGTCAGAATATATGATGGTCACAGAATGTTGTGTAACCATATAATACAAGGGAATAGAATAGATTAGATTGAAAGTTCTTATATCAATGAAAAAGAAAAACATGACAAAAAACTGGCGGTACCAAAAAAACAAAACAAAACAAAAC
>NW_015150602.1:689184-704114 GCF_000732505.1 Cyprinodon variegatus
GATTCAAAAATTTTTTTTCTAAGTAAAACCAGCCGATTGCATCGACTCATTGACTCCAAGGTAATCCTTAAATTTTTCACAATTTTCCATTGTCTCTCCTCCATGTTTAATTGTCTGAATTCAGCTGCTTTGGGACGTTTGTAAGCATCAGCAGCGTCTTTAATTTCACACCAAAACATCCCAATATGAGTTAAATCTGGCTTTTGACAAGGCTGCACAACACATAATTTAGTTTTCAACAATTCGTATGCGAATCTGCTGATGAGCAACAGATCACAGTTTTAAGGTCACAAAGGATGGATGGAGGTTCCCCTTTGGGATTCTTTCGTTGAGAGCAGAGCTACTGGATCCATAATGTGAACTGATCCATATTCTGAGACAGCAAACAATTTCCAGCGCATTAAACTAAAGCTTTTTTTCATTTTCTTCTTGAAACTGCATTTAGTTTGATACCAGATACAATGAGAAAACTGCCAAATGGTACTGATTTTGTCTCTCCATTCTCTGTAAACTCTTAGGTTTGATAATGTTGCTTTAACATAATGAGAGGGTGGAATGTGCATTGTTTGTCCAGCAGTGGTTTTTCAGCTTGAACTCATGGATGCCATCTTTGACCATTCTAAAGAATCACAGACATTACAAACTGAGCCAGTTGAGGCCTGCAGTGTTACTGATGAACAGTTTCTAAGTTACTTTTCAACCTCCTGGATGAGTCGTTGTGCTCTTAGAATTATTTTGGTAGACTGGACGCATGTAAAGGTTCACTACTTTTGCATTTTTTCCAAATTCACTAGTGATGTTTCATACTGTAGTTTGCTGGAGTCCAAAACCCTTAAGCAATGGGATTTCTAATAGCCTTGAAACTCTTTCTAGACTGCTAGATGTTAAAGACATTTTATGGCATAAAATATCTCACTTTTTGAGCTCTGTTTGCCTAGTTAGTTTTGCAAAATCTGTAATATTTACATAATTTATTGAATCTATGAATCTGCAGATCTTATGGGCTGGTTAAAACAAATTTAGCTTATCAAACGCACAGTAATAAATGGAATTGGAGTTTTAAAACTGTTGTATCTTTATTAAAGATCCTTGTTATGAACATTTGTGTAAAAGAACTGAGACATGTTAAGAGGAAGTCCAAGAATAGACGCTCTTGAGATCAACCTCTTGAGCTCCATCGGTTTGAGGATTTTTAGGGCGATGTGCAATAAAACGGATATTTAACAGGAAGTTTTACTCTTACAGCTGTGTAACATAATGTGAGCAATCTGTTGGACAAAATAAAAACCTCATTTAATCAGTGCGTCCCACTTCTCCACCCTCCCCTCACCTCCCCCCCACACTCTTTCTGTCTCTCTGCGAACATCTTTACTGGCCGCTAAAGCTGCTGATGAATTCTTAAGCAGATCACACTGATAATTGTATTTCATAACTGTCAGTTGTGCGAAGGCTGCCACTGTGCCCAGGAGCTATTTGTGTCTCCACAAACCTCCCCATTCCTCCTCCTCCACCCCTTCTCTGCCCAACCCTCCCCAATCACCGGGGACGGGCCTACTGTCTCCAGCCCCGAATTACTCAATCAGGAGGACACATTTACAGATGACACCTTTATTACAATTAATCAGGGGAACTTGATTAAGAAAGTTATTCCTCCCCCTTCACTGAGACTCACACAAGTGGCGCTGCCGCATATTGTAATTTATGTCCCACTGAGCTCTCGCGCCGCTGATGGACAGAAGAGACGACAGACTGCCAGCCATACTGAGACACGTGGGGATGTTTGTGTGCAACCTGCACGCAGTTGGGCACATCCAGACGCACAAGCACGCAGCCGCAAACAAACGCATCCCTGTCTCTTTCTGTCATGCATGACTCAGGATTTGCAAAACAATGAATAAATAGATTTTAAAAAATGGTTTAATAAATGACTTTAATTGGATGTGGAGATGTGCTTGCAAAAATAGGCATGAATATTCTTCTTCTTTTCTTCTTTTAACACTCACACACACACAGACCCACAAACACACGCATACGTCGTCCTGAATGAAGCCATCTCCTTACCTTTACTCACAGCTCCTGGGTCTGCTGTGGCTAATTAGTTGAGTGGGGTTTTAGATTTGGTAATTAGGCAGGGGTAGGAGTGATGGGGGCTCGGGGAGTTGGGGAGCTGGGAAGGGGTCTTGACTGACTTGCAGGGGAAAGAAACTGGACTGTCTAGATGCTGGCAGCAGCAGGCAGCAAAGCCTGTGTCCCCGAGGCGCCAGGGAGGTAGACTACAGTGCCACACTAGGAGGGTGATGTCTTTGTTAGGTGACACATATAAAAGCGAGGAGGAAATGTGGGAATAAAAGCAGAAAAAGAAGGAATCTTTTTTTAAAACTTCCCTACAACTTAAAAAAAAAAAAATCAGAACAAAGCAGTAACTTTGTACTGAGAATTTCAGAACTACAGAAATCTGATGTACTCCAGCCAAGAGATCTGAACAGCCTCTTGCTACAGGAGGACTAACCTTTGTAACTGCTCCCTGTGAACAATACAAACTGATGCTAATTGTCACAATGGTGCAAAAGAAAAATGCTGCTGTTTCAGCTGTTATAGAAAACAGACTATTTTCGGATCGTTGTCAGCACACAGCAGCACCTAAGGTACAACAAGAGTGCTACCGTGCTCTGCTCTCTGAGTTCTTTCACATTTTCCTCAAATCAAAACCAGTAACTATATATTTTATTGGGAATTAAAACCATTACATATAAAAAAAAATCAGTCAAGCACGGCTTTTAATATTTATAATACAATAAAATCAGAAACATGTGGGATTATTTTATAGTCAGCTGCCTTGATTCATTACTTAAGAACCATCTCTTGCTGATTTTACAGTTGCAAGTGATTTAAATGTTTCAGCTAGCTAAGCACACCTGCAGACTTTGTCATGTTTCTTTTCAGATTGGAAAGAAAATTAATCATATATAGAGAAAAAAAGCATTCCCCTATCATGATGCCACCACCACCATGTCTCAACCTGCGGAAGTCTTCAGGATGAAACGCAGTTTTAAATGTCTGATACAAAAAAAGAGTTTTCTGAGCTAAACAGAAAATCAGTTTTGAATGCTTACTATCCATCCTGTTAGTTTGTGTGAGATCATGTTATACAGCATTTGTAGCTGTGCCATACTTGATTTTACATTTTTAAAGGGTGGATTGGACACTGCTCTGTGAGATATTGAAAGTATGGGAATTGTTTTATAACCCAATCTTGCATTTAACTCTCTGCACAACTGTTTGTTCTCTCAGGTTCTTTTACAAACCATTGGATATATCGAAAGATATCAGAAAATAGAAGGCTTAATATAAAACACTTTTAAAACTCTGATTTGTTTAAATAATTTGCAAACTATGAATCGTTTTCCTTTCAATTCTGTAATATTTTCTAAAACAAATCACACAAAATACATTAAGGTTTTTAATAATAACATCTCACAATCTGAAAAAGATCAGAAGATATAAATACTTATGCAAGACCCTTTGGTCATTTGACACTATAAGTATAGTAAAAGTGTGTTTATCTTAAAATTCCACTTTTTTTCTTTAAGACTTGTAATTACAGCTTTTGTTTCCGCTTATTTAGTAACTCTGATTGTCTTTATTTCTGACAGAAACAAATTAACTTGTTTTCTTGTACTACGCTTTGACTGCAGTGAATTTAACCAAATGTCACTGTCTGTTCATTATCTGAAAATGATCCATATTTTCTTATAATAGGAATAAATTTCCCCACCTGTTTCTCCCTCACATGACAGTCGACAATAACATCTTAAGAAAGACCCTCTCTATCTCTAATGTCTTGTTTATGCTTGGCGGCTCCACGCCAATTCGGTGTGATGCCAGTTAGCAGACCAACACTGCAACACAATCCAATTAAATAAAGAGTGTTGTCTCTTCAGGATGCTGTGTGTTCTCTAATTGGGGCTGCGACTGCTCACTAATCAGTGGAGGTACAGGTAGGCCCCAGGAGGATGCCCAGACGAGGCCTCTCCTGCTAATTGCTGAAGACGCAGAGCTTGGCCTCCTCCTTTGCAGTCCAGCTCTTGGATGTGGGCTGAACTCGTCCAAACATCTGTGTGCATCATCACCTCTGTCACCTCTCCGAGCGGCTGGCGTGTAGGAGCTTGCTTTTGTGTTCTAACACCTGAACAAACAGGAGTGTTGCAGAGGAACCTGTTGTATGCTTTCAAAGTGATTCCCAGTGTTTCCATTACAGCTTTAATTACAGTCTTAAGTCTCTAGATTAATTATAATTTTGTCTCAAAAGTTGCTTTAAACCTGCTTTGCTCTTTCGTAAAAGAAACGGTTTTTCATGGCAAAAATCGCTAGTCGTCGAGTAAATTCTCTCTACTCTGTCCTTTTTGAACTATTCCAAAATCAGGTAAACATACAGCAAATAGCAGATATTAACAGTGGAAGTGTCTTTCCCTGTCCTAACATCTATATAGTTCTCATGAAAAGGATTAGTTTTCTAAGTTTGATGTTGTAGAAAAAGAATTGGTAACAGCCTTTCTTCTGCACAATTTTTTCTTGTACATTCATGCCATTTATTTTTATTCTCCAGGCATGTGAGTATTTAAAATGTCAAAACTTGCACATAAAATCTGTTTGCTGGCATAAATTATATACATTAAGTATGATGTTATTACAGTTACTTAGTGTTAATGTAGCCTTTTTACTGAATACTTTTTTTACTTTCACTTGAGAAATTTCTCGGATGACTACTTTTTACTTTTACTTCAGTAAAAAAAAATCTTAAAGTAGTGCTACTATTACTTGAGTACAAATTGTGGGTACTCTACACATCTCTGCAAAGGGGACATTTGCTCACAGCGCTGGTGCAGTACGGTCGAAGAAGGAGATTCCTGGAGGATGCAGCTCTATTTATGCCCAATGTGTTCATTTTGAAATGAGAGCAAATTTCATTAGGATTGCCCAGACATGCATGATTCAAGTGAAATACTACTTTGTGCATGATTTAAATGGAGTAGCCTTATAACATTGCTAAAAGCTAAAAAGCCTGGGTTTGCATTATACATACCCTTTCCTGCAAAATGCTTTGCACATTTCTTCTGAATGTTTTTTGCTTACAGTAATATCAATGACGATATGATTTCTTTCTTTCTACCCTATTTAAGATTTAAAAAACATTATCAAGCTAACAGCTAATCCAAGAGGAGCCCAAGACCAAAGCATATTTGCACATTTCTAAAAGAGTGACAATTTAATGAATGTAGTCATGCAAGCAAAATGTTTAATGTCCCATTCATATGCATTTGCTGATTATTTACACAGAAGCAATTTAGTATTTGTGCCAGAACTATAAACTATTTTAATAAAAGTCATTATTTAGATATCTTTAGGGTCTTTATAAGGAAAGAAAAAACAAAATAGAGAAATAAATATATAATATAAATCTGTCCATCCGTTGGTCTCATCCCATTGCATCCTGTCAGGGTGAACTGGTGGCGTCTCCCGGGGTCACATTCAATTCTTGAACTCTTAAATGTTTTTTTGTTTTTTTTTTTTACACTTTTTACATAAAGACAGCTATTCTGACTTGATATGACACTGGAAGATCATCAGTGCCACTTCACCTTCTACCTTTAGGAAACAGGAAGTGATGCAGTTGCTGTCCCATTTCAACTTTTGCCCCTCTTAGATTTCACTTCAGCATCCACGAACAATTAATCTCGATTAAAAAAAAGCTAAATAAAAACACCAAAAGAGTTTCATAAAACAGGTAGGACATTTGCACAAATCAAATACAGCAAATTGTTCCTCCTGTTCCTTAACCTTACCTGTAAGCAGAATTCTCTCTGCAGTTGTGTTTTTAAACACATGAGAATCCATCTTGCCCTGCTCCTGCTTGAGATTACTTTAACAGAATGGGTTGAACAATTATGTTAAAGTATTTTGGTTTAAGGTGGAACATATAGCTATTAAGAAAAGAACACCTACCACCTGCTGAGCCCACATGAACAAAAATAAAGATGGCTTCACAGAAGAAGGTATGTGTTGCTGCTGCTTCCACATTTGTTTGGTCAGAATCCAAATTTCATCTTTCAAAGGGGAACAGCAAGAGTGTAAAAGCATAAATTGGTTTGGTTTCTCATGGCGTCTGCTGGCATTTCATTCGTCCCTGTGGTAGGCGGGTCCTAGGCTTCACTTTGCCCAAACAGCTCGAAAGCCTCTGCTGAATGTAACTCCTTTCTCCAAACAGATTCAACAGGAGTGGTGTCCTTCCAGAAGGTTATTATAGGACAGAAATACACATGGATAATGCTAGTCACACTGGGACTACAGCTTTCCTGAAAAGTACTACAAAAAACACAAATTACACAAATACTGTATAGCAAACGGCTACATGTGGAAACATATAAAAGTGTTTATATTTACATGTGTCACATACACTACACCTGTAGCAATAGTTCAGTTTTGTTCATTTCTGTGAGGTGATCAAAGGATTATGGGATTATTTGCGCTCCTCTTTAGCACCAATAAGGGACTTTGTAAGCTCCCTATGCTAAAGGACCTATGAGAGGAAGCATACAGGCTCCTTTTCCTACCTCCTCCCTAGCTGCCCAAACTATTCAGACAGCACTTATGGCAAATGCTGACACATAAATAGTAAATAATTCTTTACTTATTTGATGTATCAGAATGAGCATTTGGCCTATCAAGGAATGTTTGAGTGTCCATTTCAATTTTGTGACCCTCTCCACCAGAAAACCAAAATGGCTCCGTCCTAAGTGTTACAGCTTTTTTTTTTCTCCCCGTACAGTCTCTGTGAACATGGCAGCTTTGGCATGCTGGGGTCACACCTGTAACGTGTTTCACACTGAGTCGTATTTTTGAGCAGCCACCTGGATGAGGAAATAACGTGATCACAGAGCATGGAGACTACAGGGCCTTCCTGCCAAGAAGGAACAGGTGTTTGTTTTCGGCAAAACACATTAACACTATACAGACTGCTCTGACATTCAAAGTCTAACGTCACTATATAGGGCTTAGCTTTAAAAAGTCTAATCAAATTAGATGTTTAAAAGCCTTCATTAGACTAAAAGTAAGAATTGTTTTGTTTCTTGATTAACAGCTTGTGAATAACCTTAATTGAATACTATTTACGTCATGTTTCTTTTGTCTAAAGAAAAAGGACAAAAAAGAAAAAAAAATGTGTCAGGGGGCATTTTACAAAACATTCACCTTAAGTGAATTATTTTCTCCCACCATTTGAGAGAGAAAATAACATTTTCCAGTCCAACTACTGCTTAGCTGGACTAATTTTTCTTTTTTTTGTTGTTGTTGTTATTACGAGCAGCTTCGGGGGCATGAGAATGAAAAGATTGATTGTAAGAACGTTGTTTCTGTCAGCCACTAACATGGCAATGAAATGCCGGGCGCACCTGGAGCGGCACTCGCTTCTGACAAGCTCACACCAACGCGCGGGCCCCCCATTACAAAAACAATGAAGTCCATCATCAAATATTTATGGAAGATAAAGTAGTTAAGAGTGCTAAAAGCAAGTGCATTGTGGCAGCAGGTGTGAAATTATTTCACAAGCCAGGGGTGGAGGGTCTGATGCGTGGAGCTGTAGGTGGGCGCAGCAGAATGAGAGGAAACCTGGAAATATTTCGAAAGGTCTAACATGACGGCTTCTGTTCAGGATCAGTACAAAAAGCCCAGGTGAAAAACAGATGCTTGCATACAGTGCAATGCATAAGATAGGACTTTTCTCATTTGTGCATCCGAAGGGATTAGCACAACTTTTTCTTTTTGCTATTGGTAGTTTTTTTTTTTTTTTTAAATCATCATTTGTCAGAATTGTCTTTAAACTATATGAACTGGAGTTAAACATATGGATATACCTCAGTAAATCTTCTCACATTGGTTTGCTGGGATTTTGGCCCATTCCTCTTCCTCACATAACTTTGGTTACCTAGCAACAGCATCAGCTTTATCTGTGAAGGAAACATAGACCAAACCTATTTCTTTTTTGATATCCTTTATCTATCCTATAGGTATATCTATACACTTTATAAAAGAAAGAAAACACAAATCCTCAAAGCTACACATTTTGTTATGCTGTTCTTTTTATGACTAATCTTTACATCAAAAAAGGGATGGAAACATTCACTACATAACAGAAGTTAAGGTAAAAACTAAATGTAAACAATAATTATTTACTGAAGATGAGATTTCTTGTTTTTCATTATTAAAGGGATGTAGGAGTGGAAAATAACTCCATTATCAAAATATAATAACAATATAGTTTTATTTGGTGATATATATTTCTGATATATTAATATACAATTCAGTTTATTTTTAGTGTTGCTAAGTTTCATTTTCTAAAATGCCTCCAGAAACAGGATTCTGTTCAGCTTTTATTTTTTTTTCTTATATCCAGAACATATTATATTTACTTAAATAAAGAAGTAAATTATGATTTAATTTTTGACAATATCTTCCAGCCCTGACAGGTCAAACGTCATTACTGAATATGACTTTAGCATTCTGTGTTTTGATGGTTTTTAAAGATCTGAAGAACACTAGTTCTTTTGGAAAATAAAAGGGGAAGAAGTCAAGGGGAAATATTTTTGTAATTAATTCTTGGGTAGAAGCTTTATAGCAATAACATTTGGCTTTATGGTTAGAAAAATCAATGTTTAATCCACAATTTTTAGGAATTTATTCATTTTCTTATCTGTATCTTAATATTTGCTCCCCGTTTTGTTGACAGTTTAATGGTTGGATGCATGTGTTAAAGATGAGCTATTCATTCATCTCCAAATGTACTTACAGAGATTATACATAGAGAAAGACTCTAAAGTTAGATCAAATAATCTAATTTAAAGCTAATATCAAAAAATCTGCTTTGTGAAGCGTCCTCATCCCTACAGAGAAACACCATCATTATGGTCATCATTCCACATCATTATACTGCCACCACCACACTTTACAGTGTGTTAGGCAAGCAACCTCAATTTTCCTCCAAATGGAAAAAAAAATTGTCAGAATTTCACTTGTAGTGTCAGCCAACCACAGGACATAACTCTAAGGAATTGGCTTCTTAGTGCATTTTGTTTTTAAACTTTAAACTGATTTTCTAAGCTTGAAACATTGCCTCTTGTTCTTCACTGAGTGAATTTTCAACCCATGTTGGTACATGATTCTCTAACCTGCTTCAGCCATAGTCTTCAAGGTCGTTTACTTTTAATTCAGAGGTGATAATATTTTAAACAAAACACATTCTGCTTGGGGATATAGAACCTGTGTCTTTTTGCACATTGTAAGTTTACAATCTCATTGTTTACTTGCACACATTTTTTTTTTCGATGGAGGAATGATGAACCAAGACGTATCTGGAAATTGCACCAGCCATGACATTTTTATCTGGGATTACCTACGTTTTTTAAGGGCTTTCTTGGTGTAGGTAAACCTATGAGTTTGCAGAAAGTCATGAACAGGTTCTGTTCTGTTACTATTCTGTCATATGCCGAAAATTAAAGATTTAATGTAAAGAAAACAGAAAGCTTTGTCTTTTTTTTTTCTTACACAATGTAGATAAATAATTCACTGATGATACATGAAAATAGAGGAAGTAAGAATGATCAGAGTGTTCTGATCTTAACAGAAATAAAACACATTTTATAATTAAATATATGTTTATTATTCATTTTTATAATAAAGATCCTATAATAATAGAATTTAAACTCTAAGGCCACATGAGGTTAATCACAGATTGATCTGATTTTAGTGCAACATCTTTGAGGTAAATCACAGTTTGCTTTTATCAGCAGTCGGAGGTGCCACCTCCACCACCACCTTGCCTAGATTCCTCCCTGCATACATGTAGTCCACTGCCCTGAAAATCGACTCCAAGCCCACAAATCTTCCTTCTTCTGCCATATCCCCACAATCCACCTCACACACCAGCTCCCCTTTGGCAAACATCTGCATCATGCTGCTCAGGGCCTCCTTGTAGTCCCCGATGAAGTGTGGCAAAAAGAAACCCCTCATACTGGCAGACTTCTGGAGCAGCTTGACCGGCAGAGTCCCTCCTTTGAAAGGAGCGATACCCGACGCAGTCTGGTAGCCTGAAATGAAGCCGATCACTATCAGTCTGCCCTTATTGGCCAGGCTGTTCACAGCGAGCTCCAGGACACTTCCTCCCACCGACTCGTACACCACGTCTACGCCCTTTGGGTACTCCTTCCTCAGTGTCTTGGCGAGATCTTCTGTGGAGTAGTTGATTGGCCTGTCGCAGCCGATGGATTTGAGGAAGCCAGCTTTCTCATCAGACGAACACGTGCCAATGACGTGGCAGCCGGCTCGCTTGGCGAACTGTACGGCGAACTGTCCGGTTCCTCCGGCAGCCGCCGTGACCAGGACGGTCTCTCCATTAGCCAGGTCGCCCAGGCGCTTCAAGGCGATGTAGGCCGTGGCGCCGCTCACCAGCAGGGTGAGAAACTCCGGCTTCACACAGGGAACGGGAACACCCTCCTTCGCGGGTATCACTGTGTACTCCGCGAAAGCTCCGCCGCTGCCGAAGTAAGCCACCGTGTCACCGACGGTGTAACGAGAGCTGGCGCTGAGGCCAAGGCCGACCACCTCACCGATTCCCTCAAAGCCAGCGCCAAAGGGGGGCTTCACTGAGGGGTCATAGCGGCCTGCAGAGTAGTTGATATCAGAGGCGTTGATTCCCACAAAGCTGAAACACAGAGAACAAAGGTTTATCGTTTTAAAGGTTTAGGGAAGGAGACAGCTGTAGCATGTTGTGGTGAGACCAAAGCACAACTAAAGACGTCTCACTAGGTCATAGGGTGAAGGTACATATATCCTGAATGTGAAAGACTTAAACCTCCTTTTGTTGGACATAAAAACTCAGGTTAATTTTAGAAAAAACTCAGATTCCCTCAGAAATGAAGAAACCTGGACCAACAGGACTAGACTTGTATCAAAAAACTAATTACATGATGTCATAATTCATTGTCTCAGGAGACACCCACAACAAAACTGAAACCACTGTTGTTGTTTTTTTGTTGCCGTTGTTAAATCAGAAGACAGCCTCACCACCAAAAGGCGGCCGTTTTCATCTCGCTTTCTGTACCGACACCAGGAACAAATCTGGGAGAAAAGGAATGTATAAATAAATCATTTACTGTCTTTTAGAGCGGCGGCGCATGCTGGGCCTCATTACTGTGCATGTCACACGTGTACTTTGAGCTTGTAGATAATGCTCCTGTGGTTTATAGATGGGTAAAGATGATATAACAAAACGCCTTGATTCGACTCCCTTTTTACATCTGTAGGATCAGCCGCCTCACAGAGACATAATGTGGTTTTACTAAAGAGGTACAATTATTTGGATTTCTACAGCTGGAAATTACTGAAGCTTTTAAGTTTGCATTGATATAAACACAGAGATTATTGTGCCTACAAAGCCCAAATCTGTTCAACCTGCAGCCTTTGAAACTCGACGGCATTCGCCAAGATAATGTTTGCAAAATCATTAATTTTAATAGAAAATAGAAGATAATGTAACAGCACTGATATCAAGGTTTGTTGAGAAAGTGAAACCTTGATACATCCAGGCATCAAGGTACATTGATGTTCTAATAAAACTTCAGTCATGTTTTTTAAAGGCCCACAAATTTCTGTCCATTCATTTAAAGACTTTTGAATAAAATGCCCCAGTCAGTAATATAGTAAGCAAATAGAACCGCTATGCAGGGGAACTTTCAGCATAGGTAAAAAGAGAACATAAGGAACTGATCAGGCCTTGGTCGGGTCCATACAAATTTCCAATTAAGACATGAATGAGATCAAATGAGAAAAAATAGAAAAGTCCCTCTATTGTTCCACAGTGGGGAAATTGTTCTGCATGATACCCAAAAGTAGTTTATAATTCAACAGATAATTTAAAAAAGGATTACTCTCATGCATCCACACACACTTCTCTATTCTTTAACTGATTTTAATCTAGCTAAAAAAATGTAATCAGTTTTTTCATTAAAGTGCTTTAAAAAAAAGAAAAAATGTTTATATCTATATATCTATAGATATATAGATCTATATATATATATATATATATATATATATAATTGTAAATAGAAATCCACACAGTGATGTAGTCGCCTTTAGCCGGACAAAGAGGCACCTAGTTATCTTTCCATTTTATCAGCAGTTTTTAAATTAATTGTTCCGTCTTTTCATTCACATAAATGTAAAAAAAAAGCAGAAGCAAAAAGTCTAATTTGTGTAAAATCTGGAACATTATTTATGGAGAAAACGTTCTTTTAAATGGCTCGTCTACACAGTTTAGCTTCACCTTTCTCTTTCATCCACATTGTTTAAGATTACACCTATTGTATACAAAGATTAGATATGATGCTAACAAACACTGATTGGTATTTGCTGATTGAACACTTACAGCAGATAAAAAGATCACCCTGCACAGATTTATAAATGATATAAATGTAATTATGTAAAATGATTGAATTTCACTTTCAGATTTAACAGATTCTTTAACTGCAGTTGGATGCACTCGATTAAAATGATGAAATCTTTCCATCTAAAATTCACAACTTTTAAATTACACAAGAAATATAAAACGTTTTAATTTATGAAATATAAGCAAACATTTTCCATGAGATATTCCAGCTCCCAGAGTTGACGAAAGGTTAAAGGTCTCCGTTTGAAAGCAGATCTTATACCTTAAATCCCGAGATGCACCAATCAGCTAAATACTTAAAACAGCATCCCCCCCCCCCCTTTATGATCACCCTTAAATCCTATTCATCAAAATGCATCAAAACTTGAAACATTTTCTGTCAATATACGTAAGGCAAATCTGATAAACACTTTGATGCATAAGATGTCCATGATCTTCCAACGCCTTCATCATGTGTTGGATTATGTCAGTGGCAGCAGGTTTTCCCCTTTAATCTTTAGAATAAATACATTTTAATAGGACAAAATCATATATGATCACTTTGATCCAGGAACCAAGCCTTTAGTCCTGTATCAAAGTGCTCAGTTCAATGCTTTTTATGCATTTAGTGTGAAACATGCATGATTCCACCACAACACACTTGGTGCTTTGAATTAGAGACGTGATGCTGCAGCTCATCTCCTGATGCCAGTCTGAGCCCCCCCACCGACTTTCTGCGCGTGCAGGTTGGTGACGTAGGAAGACAGGAGGACAGGGAGAGAGAGGGAGAGAAAGGGAGATGGATTGATAGACAAATGCAGGGAAGGCGGAACTTGGAGTATCTGCGTGGTGTTTTGATTTAGATTTCTTTATTTGGGCCATCTATTGATAATGATAGTGGGGATGATGATCGCTGTCGTCGGATTTGAGGTAAGCAGAGAGCTTTTTGTAACTTCCCTAACAGCATACTGGTAGATCGGCATCGGATCGCCCCCCCCAGGACAGCGGTAACAACTCACCGATTCCTGACGAGGAGCTCTGCGTCTCCGGGCGTGGGGACGGGCACGGTGCGCACGGTCACGGCCTCTCTGAAATCCTGGCTGAGCTTGGTGACCACCAGCTTCTTCATGCTGCTCGGTATGGAGGAGCCTTTAAAATCCATGAAGTGCGTCGAGTAGGACGTGTCGATGATGAAGCGCCTCTGAACCGCGGGGCGAACTCCAGGAAGCCCGTCGGTCCCTCCTGCGCGCCTCCGGCCGATAAGAGCGGCTGCGGCTCTGCTCCCCCGCAGCAGCAGCGGGTTGGACATGCCTCCGAACTGTGGCAAAGTTCACGGAGCCAAACTTGCAGCAATGATCCCTGCTGCCGTTAGCCTGCGCTACAGGCTTCTTGTTTTGTTTTTTTTCCTCCTCTTCCTCCTCTGCGCATCCCACGGCGCGCAGATCACATCAGGCCGGCCTGGATCTGAAGCAACGCATTTAAACGAATTAAATAAACGATCAAATAAATCGCTCCGGTTTGTAACGCGGCATCTTCGTCTAAAATCTCTGAATATAAAGGTCTGTTTTTATTTTTAGGTTTAAAACGCAGCAGCGCCGCAGCTCAGTGGGGAAGAGGAGCAGCAGCGCCCCTGACTTATCGGAGTCCCTCCCCTTTCCTTTCCTTTCCTTTCCCGGACACAGCTTTCACTTCCTAGTGCAGGCAAAGGTGCAACAAATCCATCCGCACCTCTTCCAGCGTGCTTTCTCCGAAAACACACCCTCTCACTCCTCTGGATAACTGCAAAGATTCATTTCAAATCAAACTCCTATAATAACAAAACGAAAACCATTCACAGGCGCGCTCATGCTTTCTAACAGCGAGCGTGGAAACCTGCAACCAGAGCTCTCTCACTGGTGATCACTTTCCATTTCACTATCATGCTGTTGTCATCTGCTCCTCATTTTCTTCAAGCGTCAGATTATTATATTAAACTGTCGTGTGTGTGTGTGTGTGATCCCCCTAAGTTTTTAAACTGTTTGCAAAGATAGAGGCCAGAGGAGTGTGAAAGCAAAACAACAAACTAACAAACTAACAAACTAACTAACTAACTAAGACATTAATGTTATTCAGAAATAAGCTGATTTGATATCTTAGAGCATGCCTTTTACAGGTTTTTAATGGTGCCCCTTTCATTATTTCATATTCCACCAATGTGTAAGAAGTTGTTATGGATGGAATATATAAACAAAAAAAATAAATAAATAAACTAAACAAACAAACAAACAAAACACTATTAAAAACAATTCTAATCTAATCTCTCAGCAGTGCCAGGCTCTGCAAAAACCTGGACCCATGTGGCAGACCCTCCCTCTGCCGCCCCCCATAGGTACATGCATGAAGATATAGATAGATAGATAGATAGATAGATAGATAGATAGATAGATAGATAGATAGATAGATAGATAGATAGATA
>NW_015150602.1:704141-793952 GCF_000732505.1 Cyprinodon variegatus
TAGATAGATAGATAGATAGATAAGGACTAAATTGGAACAATTGTTTGTTCATTATTGGCACAGAGTAAAACCTACCCACTGTGGCTGCCCCCCTTTCAGAACTTTCTGGATGCGTCCCTGCATGGTGTCAGGTTGTTTTCCTAAAGGGTCTCAATTTCTCTCCAAAACGGAGGTTTTGTGATTTTTAAAGCAAGGAGAGAAAGAGAGAGAAAGAGAGAGAGAGAGAGAGAGAAAACAAGACAATTAAAAAGATTGACAGGTAGGCTCCTCTGTCAGGGGTGACGCTTGCGGAGAGGGAGGAGTAAAAACTGTAGCAGGAAAAGCCACTCGATGCGTCTGTCTATCAGTTGAGACTGTCTGAAACAGCTTCCAGATCCACCGCGTTTCCCCATTTTTTCCCACCTCCTCTCCTTTCGGCAGAGCCAACCTCGGATCGCTCCCCTGGAGTTTCCGCATCTTCTTCTTTCGCCTCTTCTCTCAGAGACGCAGACGTCTTTCGATCATGTCGATGTGATCCGATCAGCTCTGATCCGGGTGTTTTCTATTTTTCTTTTTTTGTTGGGCAGAGCTCGGATGCGCCTCTCCACCGCATGAAGCTGAGATCATTAAAATAAAGAAAAGCCACACCGACTCAGTCCGACACAAGGCGTTCAAATTATCCGCACCACTTTAAAAACGTAAGTATCAGAGAGAGTGTTTTAGTTCTATTGGCACCATTATTATTATTATTTTTTTCTCCAAAGGAGCAAACGGGAGTGGAGGGGAGGGAAGGGGAAAGTGTCCGCCGGACTGTGAGGCTGGATTCGGGCTGAGGTGTGCTGGGCTTGACATGAACCCATTTAACGCTTCTCTCTCGCTCTCTCTTCTTATTTCTTCCTTTCTTTTAGGAATCTGGATAAAGACAAGTAACAGGAGGAGGTGTGGAAATCGCTCCCTCACATCGGACCTTATTTGTTTGGTGAAATCACCTTTTATAGTTTGGCGTGCGTAAAAAGGCGCAGCAACCTTCCCCCTCATCCCCTTTAACCAGGACTAGACTATTATAGGGGATTTTTTTTCACCCAAAAAAAAAGGAGTGAACTGAAAACTTACTTTTGGTGCTTTATTTTTTCTGTTATTAATCCGGTAATCACTTCTTTTTCTGCGTGCCAATGGGCGAAATGAAGGAAGATGATGTTTGATGGACTCGGAGGTTTCGGGAGCTGGCCGAACCCTCGATTCCACTGAAGCCGACCCAGCCATCACCACAGCAAGCAGAGAGAAAACAAAAAAACAGAGAAGCCTGACGCTTTCTGAGGCTCAGAACGGGATGATTCCTCAAATCTGATCAGACTTTGACTCCCCTTTTAAATAATTCCTGCATGAGAAGCCCCGTGGAAGGTCACTATGCCGAGGAGAAAGCAGCAAGAGCCGCGGCGATCAGCAGGTACAGCCCGCTCCTTCCCTCACAAACACTTCCTCCTCATTAGTTTCCTCACATTTCATATTTATTCATCAAACTTCATTAGTTTATTTGTATATTTTCACTCTTATAATCACCCCCTGTTGTTTTAACTCACCCGTGACGCACAATTATTTGTGCCAAATTGCGCAAAAGACGCAGGAATCGGGCACTTTCCTCTTGGAAACTTCTGTTCAGAATGGGGGGATAATGAATAATAATGAATAATTGACACAGAAAGAGAGAGAGTCGTTTTTTCCTTCTTTCTTTCTATTTATTAGAGTATTGCCATCCTTGATTTGATGCGTGATTGATCGCCTGTCATGTGGCTCTCTTTGATCTGTTCATCCCTGATAAACATCAATAAATCCCCTCCATAAAGGCAGCAGCTTCAGCCCACCAGACACCCGCAGCTCCTCCTCTCTACTATTATTATTGTCATTATTTTTTAAACGCACTAATTCATTTTTAACCAGAATCGAAAAGGCCCAAACACCCTTTAAAAGTTTGAAGTTATTTATTATTTGTTTTTGTTATAGAGTGCTAAAAAATTCACGTCTGTTATTTTTCATATGAGTGGAAGGTGTGTGAACCTAAATAATATTTCTATGCTGGAGTGAATTTGGAGAAAAATCAGAAAATAAAAGAAAAGCATGAGTATAAATTGGTGCTAAATGAGGTGCGCTCATCAGGTTCCAGTGTTACTGCTAGATAAATAAATGTAATTTTAGTCTTTCTGCATGGAAAACAACATTAGTGTGTGTCTGATATGCTTGGTGTTCTACAGTTTGACGGCCACAGGTAGGAAAGATCTCCTGTTGTGCTTCTCATTGGAATCATTCAACGAGCTCATGTGATTGCCCAGCATAGTGTACAGTATACAGTGATTTGCTCAATCAACTCTAAATACTCTATTTTTTCTTTAAGTGATAAATCAGAGTGTGTAGTTTTACTTTCCTGATTTATTCCAGACTTTCTAGAACAGATTTAATGTCCTGATCTGTATCTATATGCTGTGATCTTTGCAAAGTGACCAGAAGCAGGGATTGGTAGAGAATCCATAAGGTTGACTTGCACTGGTTTGGGTTTGGATCTGAACCCTCTCCATCACAACCAACCACCTATTTTTTTCCCCTTGCAGCCTTTAAACAAATGTAAATGAGTGACAGGGGCTTTTCTACCTCTGTGCTAATGAGGCCGAGCCTTTGAAGTTAGGCATTAACAACTGCAGCGAACAAAAGACAGTTACAGAATTTTAAAGAGATTTTTTTTTTTTTAATATGAGGTACAGAGTGGGTCGAAACATGAGGCCCAGCCACTGAGGACTTTGAACTCAGCAGGTTTTTTTTTTTTTTTTTATCATTGTGATGATGGTGAGGTGGTGGAGGAGGATGAGAGGGACTGTGAGATGGAGACGATTCCACCAGAGCTCACTGGTGTCTCCTTTTGCCTCTCTAACTGAGCAGCCTTCCTGGGATCGCTGGCCCACACTGAGAAGCAGGGATTCGGATTTCCACTTCCAGGCTCGCTGTACTTTTCCATGCGTGTTTTAGGGAATCGCTGCCGCTGTTTTTTGGGGGGGCGAAAAATCTATGAGAGCGGCTCTCGTTATGTAGATGGGGATCATGAAAAACATGACAGCACTGTGACCCCCTGACCCTTCTCCTCTTACCAAAACACACACTTAAACACCACGGATCCATCCCACCTCCTGATGGTCAAAGCTCAGCAAACTTGATCTTTTCCATTCTCCCATGAAAACGAGGGTCCTTCTGGATAAGCCCCTCCACTACTAAAAAAAAATCCCCTCACACACACCAGGCTAGCCTGATGCTCCTCTGGGAGCTGCCGCTGACCTGTAGCTTCCTCTTCGTGTGCCTCTGCTCAGACAGGCCTCGGTGGCAAAAATCAAACGTCACACGTTATAAAAAATATGAGAGTTTCCAGGCAGATTTCTCTTCATGTCGAACCCATTTGAGTAATATGACGATGGTATGTAAATACAGATAATATTTCACAAACAGTTGCTCAAACTTTGAAAAGTAAATATTTTAGGATACTTTTTTTTTTCTATAATTTAGAATGATGAATTAATTTCAAAAACAAAACACATGCTTTATTTTTTTTAATAAATATATTTAGAGAACTTTTGGGGGTGTTTTTGCTAATAAAGTCAAATTGAATCGAATTGATTAAAACCAACCCTCCTGTGGATTCAACAAATGGATAGAAATCTGGATATCTTTTTTTCTTAACATTATTATTAAAATAATAAATAAAAAACAACAACCAAACAAAACAGAAGTGGAATCAGGTTGGTTTTTTCCAAACCTACTTGGTGCTTTATATCCACCAGAGCCCAGGCGTGTCCTCCTGTGTGACACCTGCAGCTGTTCCTCTTTGGTGAACGACTTTGTTTTCGAGGTGATGAAGACGAGAGAGCGAGTTGAGGACAGAAAAAGGAGTGGCTCCTGCCTTTCATCCGAGGCGGGCTCGGATCGGCTCAGAAAGGAGTGCAGATCAGATAGTCGCTCCTTCTTCTTTGAAACATGCTGGTTAATTATAAGACAGACAGTGTGTGCATACGTGTGTGTGTGTGTTCAGCTTGCAAAGAGTGCATAAGGGGTGCTTGTGGTGCTCGTTGAGGAGACGGAGGGGGGGGGGTTGGTTGGATGTAAGGTTGCTTCCTGTTGGCTTCATTAGAGAGAGCCCTAATTATCTGCGGAGCTGATGGATTTGTGACAGGCCCTAACGATTAATGCTGACAAATTCAGTAAGGTGTCAAGTCCGCAGCTGCCTTGATGTAATCAAGTTGATATTATACAGTCCCCATAGCCCCTAGTGCAGCACCAACTCAATTTACCCTCGCAGGTGACAAATGGACTTTGCTACCTGACTAATCACATCAGGAGACAATGCCAGTTAATGACCTCGGTCTAACCCCCCCCCCCCCCCCACCCCAACACTCTCATAAGGTCGTAATAAGAGAGCGTGGACCTGCTCCGACACGTCCCCAACCTTATCCTCCTTTGTTTTGATTACACCTCGTTTAGGTTGGAGTTTTAACGACGCGTTTAAATTCCGACTTGAAAAGACCTCTACGTTGGAAGGAAGGATATATTTCAGCTGTCGCTCAAGATTTAGGAAAATTATTGTTATTATTCTTTATTAATGACCCAGCTCAGGCCTGTTGTAGCCACTTGATACATCAGGGCTCTGAGGGTGATCCTATAGGGAGCGTAGATGTCCTAGTGGGAGTTTTTTACATTTTTTTTGCATGTGTTGCTTGTAAATCAAAACAGTTTCCATGTACTTCAGCTGAACAGACACACGTAGGCTCCTACCCTGCAGCCCGGTTCGCTGAAGGCCTCCGGTTTATTCCGAGCCGGAGAATCGCAGTGCCCAGGGATTAATGATTTTGCATGTAAGGGGCCGATCAGATTACACAGCGACCTTTGTGCTCCTGGTCAGCGATGCTGTTATGTGATAGTCCTTCTTCAGAATAATCAGTGGGTAGAGATTTATTCCCACCCCCTACCCCCACAAACACACACTCCAACACCTTTTTTTGCACCAATCCATCTAAATAGCAGTTTTTTTCTTTTCTTCTCATTTTTGTGTAGTTGTATATATTAGAATGTGCTGCTACTTTTCTACCTCCTTGTTCCCTCTGGAAAGGATTCAAAGGGTCTCAGACTGCGGACATTTCCAAAAGCTTCCCAGTGTCTGAGTCAAATGTTGGTGTTTGAGCTTCTCGTAAAAAAGGGGTCTGCATGTGTGTGAAGGAAGCAGAAAGAGACACGATGGTGTGTGTGTGTGTGTCTCAGTGCTGACCAGTGTCAGTTTTCCTGGAATGAATAACTCAAACGCGCAGCGGCGACCACGCCAAGTTAGTCATCCTCTTTAGCACGGCCAGCCTTCACCCCCCCAGAGGAGCAGGAAAACTAGTTGGAACAGTCTTGGTTTTCTCCTGTCTGGCATATTTTCAGCCCTTTCAAATGAAAAAGACTTAAAATTTGGACCACCTATTGATCCATTGCTGCCTGTTCCGCTGTATGTTTCCAGTTTGTTTCATATAGCCTTTTATTCAGGGTGAGTGAGTTTGGCAGTCGCTACCAGCGAAGGATTACGACTGTGTACTTAGCAGGTGGGCTTCAGCTGAGCTGTTAAATAGCCACTTTTTGCTCCTGCACCACCCTCTGAAAACGATAGTTTGAATTTACATCTGGGATTCTGGAAGGTCAGAGGTCAAACATGCTCAGCTTGCTCCTTTTAATGCCTCAAAGAACCACATGTGCCCTTGCAAACCTTGGGCTGGAAAGAGATTGCCTGCTATGAAAACTTTTCAGTATTGATGCTAAGATACACAATAAAAAATATACCATGATCTGAATTCTTTTATTTGGAATTATAAAGAAAAAAATTACTTTTACAGCTGCTTTACTGAAAAAAAATCATTATGCTTATTACAGTTGTAATAAAGTCATTTATTGCACTTATTACAATGTTATAATTTCAAGAACTTATTTCATGTTATTTTTCATTTGCTATGTTGATTACACTGTAAGCCTGCAGTCTGCTGCTTTACAGTTACCCCACTTTTAACTTATCAGCTGTAATCTTAAAACAAAGTCAGTATATTAGGAATCATGGACAGCACCCAGTGTGCAACAGCATGTAGGAGAAGATGCTACTTTTTTCTAATATTCTTTGTAGCAAACCACAAATTTAAAGGTTATTGGCGTATTACTGACAAAAGAAATCGCCGCTCAGCTTCAGAACAATCTTAAAGGTTGCCGTTTGTAGGAAATTTGTCCGCTTCAAAGATCTGCCTTTATATATATCAAATGAAATGTAATTGACACATCTTTCTTTAGGTCTACAAATCCCTAATAGGGGTGGATCCTAAGAAAAAAAAAAAAAAATGTCCCATTTAACTGTGTGAGTAAGCTGATCTTGTACAGAAGGAATAGAAATGGCGTTTCTGTGCAACAATTCATCAAGTACTTAAAGAGTCCCATCAGTTAAATGTGGAAACAACTGGGACTTCTTTAAACTTCCAGCCTTGTAATCTAACCTAAAAGTTGTATTATTTTTCATAGTAAGCATTGATAGTGGCAGTCAGTCTAGATGGAGAATAAAAAGGAAAAAAACAGTTAATCTTGGGGTTTCCAGCCTACAAACAGTCAGTAAGGTTAGTCTTCCCATTGCACCCTGGTACCTGATTTTATCTTTTTCTATTTCTGATTCTTTCTGGGGTGTTCTCACTAAAATCTTGCCCCTGGGGGCACGTTTCTTCCGTCGCCTGCAGTCCTCGCTACACTTAAAACACACGCATGCACCATGAACCATAAACACTGTGAGACGGTCGCACATTCACAGACACACACCTATACCTAATGCTTAAGTGCAGCCAGCATGTCTCTGTGGGAGGTCATAATGGAGGTGGCTTAGTATGATGGGAAATCATATCATTAAAGCAGCCAGATGTGCTTTGTTGCCTGCCTTGCAGCACATAAAAACAGCAGCAAGTCATGGGATCTTAACAGAAAAAAAAGGAAAAGAGAAATCCAAGTCTGAGAAAATCAAGTCTGAAACAGATAGAAAGCAGCCCTCTGGGACCAGGCTGACAAGCAGTCTTACTGCTGACTGCCATAGAAAAACAATTTCCACCCAAATAAAGATTTTTTTTCCTCCTCTTTTTTATTTTATTTTTTCAAATGTTGCAGCAGCAGAAACAAACTCTTTTTCTCTGAACTTTTTCCAGAAATTCTGATAGGGAGCAAAAAGCTTTGATAAATTGCTTCCAGTCACTGTTATCAGCTCTCTGCGAAATGTGCTTAATTACGATGTAATAGTGGTGTTGTGCTGAGTAATTACATTTTGTTAAGGGTCCACAGCAGGGATGTAAGACTTAAGAGCTCATTAATAGAAAAGTGTTGATATATATATATATATATATATATATATATATATTTTTTTTTTTTTTTTTTTTTTTTTTTTTNTTTTTTTTTTTTTTCCTCCTCCGGCACACAGTTTGAGACATGAGGAAGATAAGAGGGGAAGTGTTCGAGAGAACTAGTCATGCAACATTTAAGCCCAAAAATTGATATTTCAAATTTTCTTAAGTAAAGTATTACATTAGCTGTGGGTAAATTTGCTTTCTTGATCAGCCTCGTGTCTTCTCAAGAGGCTACGAGCAAGTCTGCCAGAACCAAATTTAACATGTTACCACTATCAATAAAATATGAGCAATTACAGAATATTTTGTCTAATAAGTATTTGAATTCCTTAGCGTTGGGAAAAAGAAATAAATAAATAAAAAAAATAAAAAAATCATGTAGCTTACCCACTCATTACATCAGTTAGTAGGGGGAGTGAGAGGCAGCACTTTGATGCAGACAAACAAACAAGACAAACGAGATGGGTCTCTTTGCAGAAGAGCGAAAAGCCCATCCAGGGACACCAAAACCCCTGTGTACTCCTCCCTCTCCCCCATTTTCTTCATCTTCCAATCCTCCTCATCTCTCTGCCTCTCCATCTCTTTTACACGCCCTTGTTTCCTTGCGCTCCCTCTCCTCCTTTTTTCCTGCTTTTCCCATTTCTCTCCACTCTTCCTTGATAGATGTTTAAAAGCAAAGAGAAACTTTAACTTTTCATTTACAGAAACTTCCGGTTCTTTCCTGTGCTTCACCAAGCAGAAGCTAAAGCGAGACAGAGAGGGAGTTTCCATTCCAGTTTTTGGGGTTTTACACTGTTTTCCCGCAAATAGCGGATTATCCAAGCGTGTTTTGGTAACACTTAGGGACGAGTAAATTTGGGTCCGTTTTCTTGATGTTGAAGCTCCGGGGTAAGGATGTTAAATGATGGTCTTGGGCGCTGGCAACATCAAGGGAGGTGGTGTTTATTATGGTTTGTTTCGGTGCGTGGGAAGGAGTGGGAGCCGGGGGGGGGCAAAGCTTTTAGGAAGGATATCTAAGATGACAGATGAACGGGACGACGGACAAATTCTCCCACAACAGCTGTGACTGCCGCCATTATCCTGACAGGTGTCAATTAAGAATTACTGCCTGGCCGCCCGAGTGCCCCTCTGGACTCACACACATGTCCCTCCATCCCTCCATAACCCCCACCAACCCCTCCTAGGTCCAGCTGTCGACTTTTAAGGAGAATAACACTCAGATCTACAGTTTCCCATCCCTTAATCAATAGCTGGTTTCATGATTGTCGTGCAAAGAGGGTCCACTCTTTCTAGATACATGTTCTACCAGTAAACCCATCCAGAACCAGAACCTTGCATTTCCATTTCATCTCTGGTTTGTTTATAGATACAATCTGCACATTTCTAAATTTACCTTAACTTGCAAAGTATTATTTAGAGACTTTCCCACTCTCCTTCATATGTTGATGCGATCGCCCTAAAGAGAGAGTGAGAAACTCTCTTTCCAGAAATGGAAAGAGACACACCTTTGATAATCCACCAACGCACAAACCTGCTTTTGGGTTTAATTGATCAGGGGCTCCAGTTAAGCTTTTTCTTTTTGACCGATTTCTTATCTTATAATGCTGTTTGGTCTGATTTGTAGAGTCCAGTTCTAACTAGCAATAAAAATGTATCACTATATAAGCCTTTCATAACAGCTGATATTCATAATTGTTTAATAATGTTCTTTTTAACCTATTTTAAATAAGGATTAGGGAAGAAAATTTGAATTTAAATTGTAACCCTTTGACCTTTAACCTTTAAAAACAGGTCAGCTCTCCTACCATCTTTAGCTCCCATAATAGCATCTGGATCTGATTTCAGTAGAATTATTGAACAAATATGTTGAATGTACTTTATATTGATATTGATCAGTTTTCTGTCGTGATTTATAATAATATGTATTATTTATTTAAAATGTATTGCCCTAATTTTAACCATATTTCACTAAAGAGACTGAAAATATGCCACCAGGTCCTTCGTAGAGTTTATCATTTTTAATTATGGTCAAGTTAAAAGTTTAAACAGATCCTCCAGATTTAGTTATCAAAACTAGTCCTTAACTTTCAGTTTTCTAAAGTTAAAATGCCAGATTACATCCTATAGTGACAGAAATTGTAGAGTTATTAGTTTGGATGCCTTTATTGAAGGGTAGAAGATGGTCCGATTTTTCAGTATTTGACCTGCTGATCTCAGATCAGAGCCAAACAAGGGAAAATCGACCTGATTTCGATGTCCGACTGAATGATGGATGCATTTCTAGTTAACAGCCTCATGGTGGTTTTGCTGCAAAAGAAAGAAGCATTATTCTAATTGGCATGTGCTTCCTTGATTTTCTGAGTTAATGAGGGTTTGGGCATTGTGTTAGTGTGCTGTTCAACTTTTCTTTATTTGGAAAGCCTTAACAAAAGGAGTGATAGTAGGAAAGTCAGTAGGAAATTGATAGATGGAGGCATGAGGGATAAAGGGTGAAGCCTATATTCTCTGCGTACAGTATGGAATTCACCCTCATGTTCGGAGCTTCTGTGATGATGTGCCATCCCGTTGACTCTGTAGTTATTGCTCAGAGTCTGTAATGAATGCAGTTTTCAGCGCTGGCGCAGAGTAAACATGGGAAGGCTTCAATCGGCTGAAGGAGGAAGCAAAAACAGCAGTGCTAAAAAGCAACATGAGAGCAAGCGGGTATAAAAAAATAAAAAAAATGCTCCCCAGGAACACACAGATAGATTTGCATGTTCACATGGGAGTTAGACTTTTGGATTTTTTTCTTTTCCTCCCTAGAAATCATTTGCCACAAAAAAAATACCCGAGGAAGATGATATCACTGTTTTCTTTTTCTCTATATTTCTTCCTTCTACTCCTGCTTTATTTGCATATCTCTTGTTTTAAATAAGGCAAAACCCTCGGAGAGATTTTTTTTTCTTCCTCTAGCTTCGGCCGTTTTCATCATGACAAACCTATCATCTCCCCCCTCCTCCTCTTTTATTTCATCCTTTCCTTAGGCCTGCCTACATTCGGCCTCACTTCAGCATTATGCTGCTCCGAGCGATTATCAGACCTGAGAATATTTTCCATCCCCATGCAAATCACCTCACCATGCTCTCTTATCTGCCCCCGCCCCACCCGAGCCACCCCAAACCGTTTTGTGTAATCAAAGTAAACGGCAGCTAAAGCGAAACGGGAAACGCTCTTTGTGGAGATGGATGGAGGGATTAAATATTAACCGGATGCGGCCGACTTAAGGCGAGTGTTTTACATAGCTGCCCCCGCCACGGATGCCGCACATTGATCCCCCTCGCCCCGGTGCCTTTACGTGTCTGGCTGCCTGCCGTTAATTTTTCACCATCAGCTCACCGGTTGGGCCTGGAAAACAGAAACAGAGGGAGAGAGAGAGAGGCCGATGAGTGGTTCAGCCGTCCACCTCCACCCCCCCTGCCACCCACTCCTCTGCTTTTAACATGGGCAGGTGAGATGGATGATAGCAATTTGAAATTTTGTTTGTGCGTGTGATCATGGAGATTGTTTTCTGTATTACCATGGTGTAACAATTTCAGTGATTAATTGAGGCGAATGCTGGGTTCTGACTGGATGAATGGGGTTGGGTATGTACAGGCTGTTGGGGGGGGGGCTTTCAGAATGTCCACCATCTTCAGTTTGTGAATGTAGTGTTTATCAGCTGACCTTGACGTCCGAAAAAAAAAGAAGAAAATTCCTGGTACAAACAGCAGCACGCTCCCCAGATCCAGCCTCCACACACTGGCCCTTCTGTCGTATCGCTGCCTTCATTTCCTCTTTCCTTCCTCTGCTCCAGCTGTGATTAAAGGGAGCTAAATCAAACCACTCAAGTCAAACTTTTTGCACCAAAAAAAAAAAAAAAAAAGAGGGGGAGACTAAACAAAAACAAAATGGCCACAGTGGCTTCACTATTTGTGCTGAAGGACATCAGAGGTAGGAATGCTCCTCCAGCGGCAGCGGCGCTGCAGGTTCTCACTGTGTTTGTTGTTTACATGTGTACAGCAATATCCTGTGGGCAACAGAGGCAGCTTGTTAGTGAGGGAGAGGGGGTGGGGGTTCCGACCAGCGCCCTCTATCCTGCCTCCATCCCCATGCACACACACTCATGCACAAAGTTGTTACCCCAGTGCGGGTGACAGCATGGTGAAGGCCCTCTGGCATTTATAAATGTGTCCTCCCTGCAGCAGAGAGACCCCCACCGCCAGCACTCCCCGTCCCTCTCTATGTCTCCTGCATGCACCTTCCAGCAGGCGCACTCATCTGACGAGGTCGTAGGCAGGTCGTGACCTCCAGGTGGCCGCAGTCTGGACTGTGCAGGTCCTTGTTTGCTCTCTTTTGTTGCTTCTCTTCTCGGCTGCAGAATTCGGGTGGAATTCCAGTTCAAACAAACAGGAGTCCCTTTAAGAAACAACGTCAGTTTGACAGCTGAGATGTTTCTCACTGATTAGGGTTGCCAACTGACCCCAAATAAGAAACAAATTAGGTGTCTAATTTAATTTAGGTTTGATTTAAATGTTTATAAAATAAATTCACTCACATAAGAAAAGATTAAATTAAATTCATAATGTCAATAGGGTGGAAGACAAAGCCTGAGTACGATGCGTCTCTTTTTATTTTCACAGTTGCCACAAAACAAAGATGAACATTTTAAACCAGATTTATAAGGCGTCAGTTTTTGCAAAACTCTCAGTTATAGTTTATTTTTACCACATTTTCTGTTTTCCTTGAACACCTTCTAGCAGAGATGGGACCAAAGATCAGAATGTTTCTCGTCAAAGCAAAGTCCTTCTATTGTGAGAACCAATGCAATTATCTTTCATGTTGTACTTTCAAAACTCTTATTTTTTTCAAATAAAAAAGTCGCTGAGTAAACCTGCTATGTAGAACGAGGTGATCAATAATAGTTAAATCCTCAGCCAAGAATCCTCCATTAATATTAGATTATTTGTGTTACAATATTTTTCATACTTTTGAAAAAAGATGACAAATATGACCATAAAAATAGAGTTAGCATCGCTTTCTGATCTTCTAGTTACTGAAAGGCTCTTTTTTAGTTTTTAATTAGTTTTATTATGTTTCATAACATGTAGTTAACAGTTACCGTCAGCATGATTTCCAATTTTCTTATATCAGCTAACGTGTTGTTCGTTATAGTAGTATGAAACCCAGCGAAGGGTGCTTTAAACTAAGGACTCTTATTTTTTAAGGAAAGGGCTGCACATAATGTGGAAAGAAACTGAGAAAATCATTACATACCTGAGGTAGTTATTACATTTATACTTCCCAACAAACTCAGTGCAGAAGTCCTGAAAAATTCCTCATAGAGGTTTCTCAAGGAAAAACTGGAATGAAAACGTTCACCTTTTTTTATGCACAAACTGAATCTAATAGCAATTTGA
This sequence comes from Cyprinodon variegatus, assembly GCF_000732505.1. Lineage (NCBI taxonomy): Eukaryota > Metazoa > Chordata > Actinopteri > Cyprinodontiformes > Cyprinodontidae > Cyprinodon > Cyprinodon variegatus. The sequence continues at coordinate 716,980 of NW_015150602.1, forward strand.
AATTTGGAGCAATCACACAATAGCTGTCAGAAGCCAAATAGGTCAGCCTGGAAGATATACCAAGTACAAGCAGAGCTTTCTAACCAAGGCCCTGATTTGGCTGCATGGAGAAAGCTTCTCTGTTCTGGTGCGCTTCCTGTTAATTATCAACTCTTTAAACTTAAGGTTTTTTGAATACTATAAACTATTTGTCAGGCAACAGAAAATCTCACACTGCAAAAAAATCTAAATCTAAAGAAGTAATTTTTTTCTTTAAAAAAGTGCATTTGTTCTTGAATTTAGAAGGTTAAAGAAACATTTTGCCAATGAAACAAGACGATTAACATTTAAAATAAGCAGACACAATTGCATTGTTTATTTCAAGTGCTTTTTATATAGATATCTTATTTTAAGAGTAAAAATGCTTATTCCATTGGCAGATCATCTCATTTATCTACTCAAATTAATGGTAAATACACTTGACATTTTTGCTAATTTCTAGATTATTTTTGCAGTCTAATGACTTTGGGCATAGACTGGCTAACTGTTAACAACATTGCTACAAATACCATCTACTTTCTTCCTGCCTGTTGGTGCCAAACCACAGGGCTTGGTTGCCTTTAATTATTCTGTATAATTATAATAAGAGTAGGGTTGTCACAATGCAAACATGTCGAACTGGATATTAATACCAAGGGAAAATTGATACTGATAAACAAAGACAAATGATTAAAGGAATAAGATATTTTTTTTAAATAAAAAAATATCAGCATGTTTTCCAAACTGAACCACAGATGCCGGTAAAATAAGTGTACAAATAAATTAAAAAAGAAAAAAAAAAAGAAAATAACCCAGATATAAAGGCAGTAACGATACAACGTTAAATTAGCACTGTATCTGGATACAGCATTGACATATCAACCATAGTTCAGAGTATGAATTCCTTTATTTCATTTACTTCTCAGATTCTGCTATAAAATTTGTTTTGCAGTTTTAAATTCCTGAAACCTTGGTTCTGTTCTGGAAACATTAAAAACTGCAAGCTGACTTTTGCACTTTTTGTCACTTCTGCATCAGGACCTACATCTAATCTTACATCAATAATAATAGATAGTTAAACACAGACTTATATTCTTAACTGATCAGAGATGATCTCTCCCCTTGCATCATCTCTTGATCTGGATTTACCTCCACACCCTGCTTTATTTGCTACAGTAACTCCTACTTTTTACAGATCACTAACTTCTCCTGCCTCTCCTTCCTACTGCTCTCCTCTCTGTATTCCTGCATCTCTTTTCTACACCTTCAGTAAAAGTAGCCCCGGTCCCCATAGCAACACACGCTGAACTCTTACTTATTATCCTGTGTATGCAAGTCGCTGAACGCCCTGAGTCCTACTCCTCATTGCTGTAATTTTCCGCCAACTGGACTGTCATGATTCATTTTTTTCTCCTCTCTTTTTTTTTTACTTGACCACTTTATGCAATACAGTTTTTGAAATATTTAATTTCCAAAATTCTAAGTGTGTTGGTTGAGTTGATACCGTTCACCCTTCATTTTTTTTCTTTTCTTTCCTTTTTTTTTCTTTTTTGGGCTGTAAATCTCCTGTGAGCTGATAACAGGTCAGCCATTGAGAGAGAAAACGAGAGGGTGAGAGGAGGCTAGTAAAGTAAAGGAAAGGATAGAGCATTTGACTAAAAAGGTGGGGGCGAGGAAGAGGAAGAATCAGGATGTAATTATTGAGAATAAGAAAGTGTGTAAGCAAGAAGAAGGAAAAAAAAAAAGGAAAGATTTTTCTTTATGTTGGCTCACCCGTAGCGTGGGCGGTGCATGGAGTGGAAGAGGTCAATAGGATGCCGTGATAGGCTAATCTGCCAGGAAAGGGAGGGTTAGGGCAGGCCTCACGGGAGCAGCTCATTGGTTAGATTCATTTGCCCCTGTGAAATAAAATCTCACTGTGTCTTTTTGTTGCTTTTTTTCCCCCCTCTCCTCTCTCACTCTCTCTTTCATCGCTGGAAGATTGATAGTGGAGGCATTTTGCTCTGAAAAGTTCCTCTTGAGTGTGTGAATATTTATCCGCTCGCGTACATATCCCATATCTGCTTGTTTAACTGTGTGTGTGTGTGGCATACTTTTCTCAGTCCATCCCAGTTCCTGTGGGAGCGTGAGTGTGTCTGTGGGCGTGTACGCTCAACATTTCCAGAGCTTTTTGTGTATGTGTGTGTGTGTGTGTGTATGTGGGTGTGCTTCCCTACTCCAGTCAGACACATGGATGACAGATGACCCAGTGGGAGACACCAACCATCCTGCCCAACCGGAATCTCTCCACACTCCCTCCACCCCCTCCCTTTTTGCCTATTAAAAAGTGCGCTCTTTGTTTACTTCCTCGGCTTATTGCCATAAATCGTGGATCCACCTCCTATGTGGTGCTGCCCTCTTTTCCTCAGGTTATGGCTTTGAACGCGATCATAATGGCTGCATCATGGCGACTGTGTGTGTGTGCGAGAGTACAAACCAGGCGCAACCTGTCTACGTATGAGCCTGTCTGCCGGTGTGTGTGTATGTATGTGTGTAAAGGGAGCTCAGTGGACCAGAGGAAACCTAAATCCTTATATATAAAAAGGCCATGCACTCAGCCCGGGCCCCGGGAATGGAAGGAGGGGAAGAAAGAAGGGGACAGAATCAGGAGGAGAGAGGGAGAGGGAGAAGGGGAAAAAAGTTGATTTCCTTTTTCAGCAGAGCCATATATCACCGGGCCTCCCAGCTGCAGTGTCACAAGCTGACAGAATGACATGTGTCATTTATCAAAGGGGCCAGGCGGGGGCCTTGGGAAACGTGCACCACAAAGCCTGAGAGAGTTCATTCCAACACTCAACCCTCCCTTCCTCCCTCCCTCATCTCCACTCCTTCAGCCCGCCCCCACTGTTCACTCTCCTCCTCGTTTTCTCTCCTCTCTACAACCCCCCCCCCATCCACCCTAACATCACCACCCACCCACCCACTTCGCCTGGTGCTGTAACAAAAAAAAAAGGACCCTGTAATGTTTGCTGTCTTCAGAGCAGCTGTGTGTCTGTGTGTATGCAGGGTTACCCCCGCTGAGCTTAGAGCCGGGCTGCACCTTAGAGCCAAAGTCTGCCTAACTTTGAAGGAAGAGGGAGAGTTTATAAACCACTCATCCTGATACACTATCTTCATGAAGTTGAACAGATACTTTTTATGTGATTTGTTCTTCTTATGTCCACAACTAATTACCCGCGGTAAACTACAGATTAAAACAAATACAATTTTAAGTAGGCCTTATCAAGATTTTAGGTGACAAGCCCAAGCAAAGTCTACGCATTTAGATACTAAAGGTTTTTCCTGTGTAAAATAGCTTAGGCTCTGTCTGATTGGTTGGAAACGGTCTGTTGGACGTTAATGTTTAAGTCGAGGTTTTTATTTGGATTTCGGACTAAACAGGGTGATTCCAACACATTAATATACTCTGATTTAGATATTTCTATTATAGCTCAATTTTTATGCTTCAGTTTATTGTTTATACTTATTTCTATTAAACACCTGCAGCTTCCCCTTCCCTAATGTCTAAAGTTTTTTTCCTTCAAAGTGTAAATTGAACTTTTTAAAGCTTTAAGTTGTATTTTTTAGACAGATTCTCCCTCCTTAGCACTGCATTCTTGCTGCTCCGCCAGAGTTACAAAGGGCCTCCTAACCTATTTAAAAAAAAAAATCTGTATTTGTTGGGCTTGTCAGTTGAATTAGGTCTTCATGTAATGGGAAATACTGACTGTGTTCCTTGATCTTCATACAGTAGTAGCCATTCAAAATTTCCCCACGTTCCTTGGCAGGTCCCCTACAATTCCTTTTTAAACAAAAATCTTTGTACTAAAATATTCTTTCTGTCATGATTTGTGGACATAAAGATCTAAAGAGAAGCGTCATCTCCTGGTCATACCCTGTAATTCAGTGCAAGGTTGAGGTCAGAGTAAAGAAATATGCGCACCCAGTGGCTGGAAGTTGGAGGGGATTTTGCTGCCATTCAGCTGGCATTTGACTGGGAAGGGGCATTTTGAATGGCTGCTACTGTAATGCTTCCCAGTCACTTATGTTCTTAAACAAAACCCTTGTTCTTTGAAAAAAACAAAAACAAATTAATACTATTTGGATTTTACACACTGGCCATGCATTTAGTTGGCAACTTCCGACAGGAAATGGGGGATATTGGAGTAAATTGAGCTAAATAAAGTACAGTTCACATCTTTTGCTTACATTTACTTACAAATGGTTACATTTTTTCTACTCTGCATTTATTTTTTAGTGTTTATTTTCACATCATTTGCAAAATGTGAAAAGTCTCATAGTTTTGTAACCGCTATAATCTAATGTTAATCAGTTGTGGTTACTGTCAGACTGTTTAAAATAATCAGCTACTAGTTACAAATCACAACTTGGAACAAAGTTACAACTTTTTTCCGTTAAGGTTTTTAACCTTCCTGGCATATTAGGAAAAGCAGCCCTGTTTTAAGAGCATCATTACATCAATAAGAACTGTATGTGCACAGCAACACTTGCTGTATACAGTGTGGCACCTACAAGAAGAAACAGTTTCATACCAGTCCTGGCATGTCTATTTATTAGCCTTTTCTTTTTTGCCGACGTCTTACCCCAGTGCACAGACTCCAATCCCGACTTCCTCTCATCCATCATCTGCTCACCTTTTATCCCGGGCCTTCATCCACCCCCACAGCCAGCCTCTGCTGGGGTAGACTTTATTCTGGCCACTTCCTGAATCACTGACTTACCCTACCTGCATGCCCTTCACCACCGCTGGCTCTCCCTTTATTTGTAAACCTGCTTTACTGTCATGTTTGTTCTCTAGGAGGTTGCTTCTTGCTTCATGCAAAGTTTCTTTTGATTGCTTCTACTAAAAGGTTGGGTGTTATCTATTTTTCCAATATTTCCAAGCCTAGCTATCTGCTATTACCATCAGCTTTGACAGGCTTTTGATCATTTCTGAACTACTTGTAAACTTCCTTTTCTGGAAAAACTGTACCACATGCAACTTTTTTTTTCTTTTTTACTGAAATCGCAACACATTGCAAAGTGAAACAAATAACCAGATAGGCACTTAAATAGAAAGTTTATAAGGTCACTGTAAGAGATCCGAATCACAATTAATCCCCTTTTCATGTCTTTAGGAAAATTTGTAGGAATCTATTGAGATTTTTTGAAAGAATTTTTAAAAGTCATAAAACTTCTTAAATTTATGCATTTTTGCAAAGCATTTATTAGCTGTTGCCCTTTAAGCTCAGTGAAATTGCTGCTAAAAATGCTAAAGTCTCGTCTTACCATAGAGTTTCCTGCTAGCATTTGAAGGAAAATCTGCTTTTTTTTTAGTGTTTAATGAATTTCAGCTACTTTCTTGTATTATCATCATGTGCAGTTTAGAAATTGTATACTTCAACAGGTCTTCACTGAAACCCCCCCCCACTTATTTGGCAAATTCATTCTTATATAACATGTTAATTTTTATCAAATCTAAAATCTACAATGTAAGGAGGAGTGAAATCAGGGCTGTGAATCTTATACACTGATTCAATTTATTGAAACTCATTTTGTGACTAAATTACTTCCCTTAAAACACTAAATATTGATAAAATATGGTTCTATTCTTAAGGATGTAATGTAACACCTGATAATGCGCTGGATGAATTATCCAAAGAAATCAGTCGACGGTATGTTTTCTAATCAAGTCGAGGGGAGGAAGCTGTGACATGAAGACAAATTAATCAAATAAATTCCATAATATCCAGTCAACTTTGTTTTCATCCACTGTTCAATAAGTTTCTTGTTAATGTTGAAGCTGAAACAACAATTTTTGCTTCTTCATGTGTGACCTTCAGGCTCCATTGCATCGGCATCTCCAGAATTAAGAGTCCAACTTGTGTTGACATTTGTTGGATTTTAGCTCCTCTTTCCTCTTCTCAGGCTGCTGAGCTGTTTTATAAATTTGATTTACAGAATTTAAAGACATTTTTTTCTATATACACACACTCATGTTTTGCTTTTTATCTGATTGAAACAAAATATTAAGGCCAAACATAATTAGATATGCTTCTTGCATCAAAATGTTGAAGACGCTATATACAGTATACACCAGTTAGGAGCACTCGCCTAAACATTAATGGTGAAGTAGAGAAAAATCCTACGGCTACATAAAGATAATGCTAGCAGAAGAGTCAGCAGGATGTTACAACAAACAAGACATTTAGACTTATATTGAAACTTTAATGTTAAATCTGACTGTTAATTAATGCAACACTGTTGCTGCTATAAGATACCTTGGTATAGGTTAAAAAAAAAGGCAAATTTATTTGTATAGCACAATTCAGTACAAAGACAATGCAAAGGGCTTTACGTTATAAAAATATAGGAAAATGAAACAGAATCAAAGTAAGTAGGAAAAACAATGCAGAAACAAAAAAGAACATTAAAAATAAAAAAGTTAAACTAATGACATTTCAGTTGAACTGTTTAACTAGAACAGTCGAAGGCAATCCTAAACAAATGTGTTTATAGTCTTGATTTAAAGGAACTCAGGCTTTCTGTACTTTTACAGTTTTCTGGAAGTTTGTTCCAGATAAGTGGAGCATAGGAACTAAATGCTGCTTCTCCATGTTTAGTTCTGGTTCTAGGTATGCAGAGCAGGCTGGAGCCAGAAGACCTGAGTGGTCTGGAGGGTTGATACACTGATAGCAAGTCTGTGATGTATTTAGGGGCTAAGCAGGGATTTATAGACTAACAGAAGTATTTTAAAGTCTATCTTAGTCTTAGTGAGGACACGGGCAGCAGCGTTCTGGATGAGCTGCAGCTGTCTGATCCACTTTTTAGGCAGACCTGTGAAAACACTGTTGCAGTAATCAATTCGACTAAAACTAAACGCATGGATTAGTTTTTCCAGATCATGCTGAGACCTTGTAAATGTCTTTATTGGCTTTTTGAGGTTCAAGTCAGAATCCAGCACTACATCTAGATTTCGGGCCTGATCAGTGGTTACAAGCTGAAGCGACTGAAGCTGTGTGCTAACTTTAGATCTCTCCTCTATTGGTCAAAAGATTATTACTTCAGTTTTCTTTTTATTCAGTTGAATTAGCTGTTAGCTAACTCTAGCTGTCACACTTATATTTAAAAAAAAAAGAGAGAGAAAAATGTAATTGAGAGCCATAAGAAATGTACTAACTTTTGATGGTAATTGCAAACGCTTATTCATCTCCAAACAAAACATGTCGCTAGCAGTTCAGACAGCCTCATTCTAGCAGACCAGACAGCATTGAGAATTGCAGAAGAGCTCTCTGTGAGGAATTCTGCTTTAATTATTCAAAATCTAACACGGTGCAGATCGAGGTAGAGGAGGGGAGACGGAGAGAGTGGCTGAGAAAGAGCAGCAGAAGAAGAAGAGACTGGGGGTGAGGCCTCCTGACAGTATGACGCTTCTTTGCTTTGTCTGCAGGGGCTAAAAGACGTGGTTGATCATTAAGGGGAATATTCAGTGTTACCGGGGAGTGACCCTTCAAACAGGTCATGGATAGTTCACCCTTTAATGCTGTAATCTCCTCCCCCCATTACCCTGTGCACACTATGAGACAAAGTTGGAGCTTTTCACTTGCATGGGGACCAACTTTTGGTCCTTACTGTCCCTTTTCCTTCACCAGCACCCAGGTGTAGATGGAGTTTGCTGCAATGCAACCATTAGCTGGCTTTAAACTGCTCAACTGTGAGTAGATGAGCAAGCACAAGCCATCTGCATAAATGCTGGAGGATTCATCTTTATACCCTCTCCTCTTGTTTTACTTTATTCAAATCACCCCTGATCGATTTCGTTTCCGTCTTATACGTCATGCTTACAGCTAAAGTGAGCTGATAGACATAACTCAGTCACCCAACAGCCTTCATATCTAGCCATCATCAAGCCTCTTAAATGCCCCATTTTCTGACTGAAGCAAGCAATCCCCCCCACCCCGATACCAACCACACTCTCTCCTCCACCATCACCTTCAACCAGTTCAGCATTTTAGAAGATGGATGCTTCCTTCAAGCGGGGATTGATTGTGGGTATCAGCGTTTTGGTGCCGTTCATCACTGTAGATTTAATTCAGATGAGCAGGAATAAGCAAGAAGTGGGGCCCTCAGTGAAATGAGAGGCAGCGGTGGATGTGGGGGTTGATAGGCTGGCTTTTGAGGACCCTCTACACAATTAATACCCAGTCTTTGTACCCACTGCACCCATGAACACACCTGTACTTCATCAGCAGTTGTTATTTGCGGTAAATAAAGATACATTTTCATAAAAATCCTCCAATCTCACTTGTAATCTGATTTAAATATGCAATAGTTTAAAAAGGCTGTTTTTGATCTGGATTATTTTAGTCAGATTGAGGTCAGACCTGTTTTTTTTTTTAACAGTGTAGTAAAAAAAAGAATAAAAAAGTGCTGCAGATTCAAAAGATTAAAATGGCTAATAGGAATCATCAAATGCCGAAACAATTTTTTTACAGATGGGTAGGAAATGACTCACTGATAGTTTGAAACATTTAATGCACGGTGGATCTGGAGGTACCAGTCTATTTCAGGTATTAAAACTACAAAGAGGGTTAGGGTTAAGGTTATGGTTAGGGTTAGGGTAAGGTAACCTTGTAACATATTTACCAACACTTTTCTTAAGCTCCGGTTATGAGAAACTCTGGTTATGTTTTTGCCTCTCCTAAAGTTATTAACATTCTCATGTCTGTGTGAGTTTATCCGTCTGCATTGATCTCCGCTGATGTGATCCTCCTTCATAGTCTGTTCTCACTGGACTCTGATTTACGGCTTCATTAGGATCCTGGCGCTACCTCGCCTTCTTTTTCTGTCTCCCTCCCTCTGTGCAGGCCGCATTTTTAGACAAAAAGCACAGCCAGCCATACGGTCAACACACCACTCTCTCTTGAAGGAAAGCTGCGGCTAAAGTACTTTTCATTCTGGCACTTTCAATAGTTTGTTTCAGTTCTTGTTTGTCATCATCATTATAAATAATCTTTCATTGTTGGTCAAGGCTTAGCACCTCATTGTAGCTCTAGAGTTGAAGCTCTGCGGCAGATTTTGGAGGTGCTTCCCTGCCCCCAGGCAGCCCCACTCGGCTGAAAGGAGCCCCTTATTGTGTGTGTCGTCTTTTATAGCGCTGTCTGAAAGAGAGGGATGCACTCCAGTCGGCATTCAAATGCACGTGGTGAAGCAGCCAGCAGAGCAGGACAAACACCACTGGTTGTAAACGCTTTGAAAAGGAGTGTCTGCATGTGAGTGAGTTAAGGGTGTGTGTGTGAGGGTGCAAGCTTGGAACTGAAAGGATTTCACCCTCTTTTCATGCACTTTTTTTTTTACTTTTTGATACAGTTTGTGTCGCCTAAAATGACTTTCTTCTAAGAAAAGAGCCTTAAAGTTTGGACTTTTTAAAGTTTCCCCTCCCCATCACCAACACTATTATCAGAAGTCAAGTCATGCAGAAATGTTAAAAAGAAAAAAAAAAGAAAAGGAAGGTAATCACACTTTGTGCTGGTGCTTTTGTCGTCAGTCTGTGATGGAAATAGGTCTAAATATGAGATTAGAACCTGCCAGTGACTGATGCTATTAGGCAGATATGCCATAGACTTCACTATCTTCGGCGAAGGATTAGCGCAAATTATACTGGGAGACGGGCTTGATTTTTCCTCTGCCTGGCTGGATGTGGGCATTTGAGGCACTCTAAGTTGACAGCGTCTGTCTCCGCTTAGTTCTCCGAGACAGGTTGTGTGACAGCTGATGCCAGCCGAGGGCTTAAAAAGTGTGTACGTGTGGGTGTCGGTTCCCCGTGTGTGTTGGACAGCGTTTGGTCTGCGCGTAAGGCGAGTTTGTCTTCGGGTGTGTGCGTGAGCAGGAGAGTTATAAACTGACAGGCGAACGCGTTTGAATGTGATTGCACGTCAATGACTTTTTCTTTTTTTTCTCTTTTTTGATGTTAGGAAACAGGTTCTCTTTGAGTTAGGTGACAATTGGGAAAGGCTAAATTTAAGCTTGGTGGCGTCCTCTTTATTTCTCCTCCTTCTCTTCTAGCGTTAAGTTAAATAATTCAACTGTCTGACTGTCCAGGTAGAGCTGGTTTGACTAACTTATGAAAAACCTTTCATTGTGGTTTTCCTTTTATATTTAGAGTTGTTAGTTCAACTCCCAGGAATGTTTCAGGGTTCATGTGAGTGCTTCCTGTTTTAGCCCACCTGTCTCCTCTGGGTGCAGTGATTTAGGAGGGGGACATGTTCTGTAATGTCGGGTGGTAAATTGGAGGGGTAGATTTATAGTCTGAAGCCCTGTTTCTCCCCTCAGTGACTCTGTCCCCTCACCCGCATGACAATAACAAAGGTTTCACCTTAGACTACACTTGGACTCCAAGGGGATTCACATAGCACTCTTCACCTTGGGGAATCATGACTTTACTCTAAAGATATATAAAAAAAAATACTTTTTCTCCAAAAAACAAAAACATAATAAAACAACAAGCAAGACACATTTACGCATAATGTAAATAGATAATAATGATAAATGCATGATGCATGAGAGGTACTAGGTCAAGCAGATAAGGAAACTCTTTGTTGTAGATGCTGTTACTGAGAGAAGAAATAAAGATAATCGTTTTCAATATCAGGAATGTGTTTGAGAAGTGAGTCAAAGAAAGTAGGATGTTTCCTGAAAGTTAAAACACCTCTGCATGTCATTCAAGCAGAAAAAGACAAGAGGTTAAGGAGATAATACAAAGACCAGATATAGTTCCTTCTTTAAATGTAGATTTAGAAATGTTGGCAGGCTTCTTTTATTTCATAAATTTAGATAAGAGTTCCCATTGCTTTGGGCAGGTACGCAGAGACTGCTGTGTTTACTTAGGCTAGTTTAAAATGTTGATTCTCAGTTTTGTGTTATAATAAAACTCTGCTCCACAGCAACTGCTCTCTTGGAAACATGACTCAGATCCAAATGTAAAATAGGGATGGCTCACTGCAGGATGGCCCCAAAAATACATAATCATCCAAGTTACTATTTCCTGGTAAAGTTATGAAGGTGGCCAAAGTTTGTTTCAGGAGTGCAAATTTCATCATTCGGTCCCCAAATCCTGATTAGTGCATTTGAAAAATAAACTGCCTGGGTAGAGCCTGGAGTTGGACGGATTGACGGACATTCCTTTATGGCTTGCCAACTGTTGCCCAAACCAACAAAACTAATGGATGCCACTGGTTTAGTTTTTACACGAAAGGTAAAGTTGAGGTTTTCATATGATTGCGCATGTTTCTCACCATCAGAATATTCCAACTTAAGAAAAAGTTCAAATTTTTAAGTATAGGAATAGAGATGAGCTTCCTTTTAGCTTACAGTACTACTGGTGCACAGCAACAGGTGGGAGAAAATCAGTGTGGCGCTTCTTTATAACAGCTAATTACAGTCACCTTCATCATTTAATTGAAATGATTTTAAACCCTATAATAGATGCGAAATATGTAGTGTGTTTGAAGGAGAAATGTTTATGCAGCCACGGTATGTAGCCCATTGTCTACTGTAGACACTCACTGGGAAATGACACTCAGAAAGTTTTATAGAGCAGGAGAAATATGAGGTCAATTAATGTGAAAACTCCTTTAAATTGGGTTATTTTTTTCTCAAGAACAAAAAGTGCCTCTTAATTCTGAGCTCCTAGGTAATAAATCCTCTTTCTTTCTATATGTTTTGCTTTTCCCCTCCACTAATATCTTTGAGTTTAAACCAGAAAAAGCAGCCAAACCACCTTAGATGCCTGGAAAACAATATTAACACATTGAAGTAACTTTGAAAATATTGATTTTCCCTGTGTCTCCTTGTTTTCTGACTTCAGCTCCCCCCCCTGAGATTTCTGCCCCTTCCACACTCTCATCCCAGTTTTCACCTCTCTCCTTCCACTGTTCTGATGTACGACACAAAGCCATACTTTACTGTGTCAGCCGGAGTGAGCGGGTCAAAATAAAGAGTGACTTACAAAAGGGAGCAAAGATATACCACACACTGTTAATGCTGTAAGTCGGCCCACTTCTCATATAATGTCATCTTGACAGCTGCTAAGTGTGCATGTGTAAAAACACATCCCTGGTTGTCTGAATGTGAGGATTTCAAGGGACTTTTGAAATAATATAGTGGATAAAACAGACCAAAGAACCAGAAAAGTAAATATATGAACATCGTAGAAGTATTGTTAGCTGTCACTTAAGCTTCCTGTCCTCCATTCGGTGTGACTGCTCCGTCCGAGGCCCAGTTTGCTGCTGCCAGCATGGGACTTGATGTTTCTCTATTTATTTCCACGGCCGATGCATTCTCCCCATATAAAGACAGTCTATGTCTGACCGTGTCACAGCGTGATGGATTGCATAGTCTTCTTCTCTCAAGAAGAAAAAAAAAAGGGGGCGGGGGGATGGAGAAGAAGAAGAAGAGAAAGAATGAGCGAGTGAGGGAGAGGAAGTGGAGTGGTGCGGTAAAGCAGTGAAGGACATGGCAGCTTAGCGCTGGCCAAAAACACTGTGCTGAACACCTGCTCCTGTCTCCGTCGCCCCTTCAACCTCCTCATTACCTGTCAATCTATCACAAGGCAGCCAGATCAAATGTCTGCAGCAGCCAGGGCTCACACAGGGAGGGATAGCAGGAGGGGAGAGGAGGGGGGGCTCAGAGAGAGAGAAAGAAAGAAGGGAAGGACTTGGACGGATTGTTGAAGAGCGCCGAAGATGAAGTTATTGGAGCAGCTGCATGTGCATGTAGAGTTGGTTGAGGTGAACTTTCTAGGGGAGCTTGATGTCTGGTAATTTTGTTTGTAGAGCAGATGTAACACTGTCTTTTAATCACATGGTCTGGTGGCCAACATGTGCCTCTAATTTGAAAAGAAACAAATCTCTTCACCCTGTGTCATGTAGCTTCATATCTAAATCTATTCATACCTAAAGTTTTTATATTTGACACATTAATAGAAAAAAAAATAAACTATCGACAGTGTAAATTGTGGATTACTGTGAATCTATGAGCAATCTAAATAGTATTATGACTGGCTAACCACAAGTGAAGATAAGATAGATTTTAATGATCTCACGGTGGAGAAATTTACTTGACACAAAAAACTGTTTCCTAGACTTAAGTTGTGTGGAAGCATTATGATTACTCAGTGGAAATCTGTAAGAGTGACTGATAAAATACAAATGAGTGATAAAAAAAGTGTGAGAAAACGTTGACTTCCTCACTGTTAAACAGGTATTACAGAGTTTTTCTGATAATGCTGCCACCTGTGGTCAAAACATAGAACTGCACGCTCTTCTGCGCATTCTCGTTCATGCTTGTACCTTACCTGGAGTTGTCGAGTCTGAGTTGAGCTCGATGGCGGTCACTTCTGAGTATCCACAGAATCCATCTTGAATATAACACTTGGATTGTTTGCAATGGTTGGACCTATTTAACATAGATGCGCTTGATCCACCGAACAGAGCTGGAATTTCTGATCCAAAGTACATTAGGTAAAATAGGCTACAGGGTCATACTACTGAGTCGGCTCTTCAAACGATGTTTTAATTGTAAATGATCAAATAAAAAGGCTACTTTTTTTTATAAGTAAATACACATAATGTCTCTTTAACCAGCAACTCTGCTAAAATGTTCTTTATTTTATTTTTAGTAGACTTTCATATATGCTAATGAAATAAAAACATTTTTTTACTTTTTCAATATAATGTTAATGCATATATTACTCCCAGTTCACATAGGAAATACAGCTATGTATGGTGGTTTTATTTATAAACTGTTTTTTAGTTCATGTTTATGACCTGAATGTTAACAAATAAAAAAGAAACTTGAAAAAAAAAATGCTATTGATAATACTCTTCAGCTCAACTTTCCAGTTTATGTATTTTTTCTTTTATTAACCCAAAGTGAACTGTTTAAATACCTTGTTGTGACTAAATACATTTATGCAGCACCCTTTCTTTCTTAATATCTTTATAAAGTACTACTATAGATCAGAGTGGTTTAATCTCATCTGTAATAAATGCTGCTGTTCTCTAACTGTGAGCTGCAGAGATTATTTCACATCCTTCACCGTGTTCCTCAGTAAACCACACGCTCTGGTTGATGGCAAATAAAACTTGCTGTCTTTCCAAGGCTTCAGTAACAGTAGTTGTTTTAAATGTTCCAATTATCTGAAAATTGATTGGGGACGATTTTAGAACCGTGACAGTTTCCTTTCTGTGATCTCATGACTTATGAAGAACACACATCTGCTTCAGTCGAATCGTGTGTTCTCTTTTTATTTTTCCCATTTTGACATCGTCATGTCGTATTTGTGTCCCACAGATGAGTGACAGAATACCTATTAGATGAATTTTCAGATGCATTTATGGACGGGGTTTATTAGAGGTTTAGGTTCATCTTTTTTTTTTTATCTGTGTGAGATTATATTACTAATTTTTTCCTTGGGTACCAATACCTGTGAAGATACTGTCTATGGTTATATAGATGTTTATTATCTATATTTTAGTGTAAATAATGTGTAGAAAAACAGGTTTCTAAGCACTACCTTTATTTTCAGTGTGAAAAACAGTCATACATGTAAGCATGCAGGAATATGTGCATTTGTGCAGTCAACACTTAGCATCTGTGAGCTTTAAAAGACAGCTGAAAACCAGCTCATCAAAGTGCATTAGAGTACGCATGACAAGTCCCAGCCCTCCAGCTCTGATCTTTTTTTGTCTTTACTCTCTCTCTCTCTCTCTCTCTCTCTGCCTCTTACCTTATTGTGAAGCTCTCTCGGCCCTCTCCCGCCTTTAGTATGTGAGCTGTGGTGATTTACGGTAATTATCCATCGTAGGGTCATCTATCAGGCTTGCTGTTGCTAGGAGATGGAAGCAGCTGCTGCTGGCTGTTGTCTCGTCGGGGACGGTCTCTGTGTGTATTTGTACATACCTGTGTTTATGTGTCTTTCATGGGACGTGAGTAGGGATGTGTGCACGGGGTTATTACGTGCGGTGTATTTATTGGCAGTGTGTTTGCCTTGATTCAGGGATTTAAAAGCACAGGTGGTAGAAGCAACACAACGGTTAGTCAATGGAGGTAAGGATTATCAGAAGGAGGCAGACGCTGGTGAGGGTGGGGTCAGAGGTTGAAAGAGGCCAGGTGGAGTCTGAGTGTGTGTTCTTTTTGGGATGGGTAGGGAGGGGGCGGCTTATGAGGCTCAGGTGTGGTGATAGACGGGGAGGTCGGGTGATAAATTCATCCAAGCAGATGGAAGTGTGAAGAAGTCGATTCTTGGGGGAGTAGTTTGCATGGCAGTGAAAATTACAAGATTTGGTTTCTCTCTTTATGTGTGTGTGTTTGTGAGAAAGCAAGTCGTATTTCCTACTGGCAGCTGATCATCCACAGATGGGTGTTGGTTCAGATCCCTGCCGAGGGGCCCATTCCTCTTCATTTGGCCATTGTAATCCGGCGAAACCCGTTGGGTTGATACCGTATCGGGTTTCCTGTTTGACAAAAAACATTCATAATGCTGCAGACGTCAGTACCCCGTACACACACACACACACACTCATTGAAAGGTTGGCTGCAAACAGGCCCTTAACAGTCCGCTTTCACTGGGAATCAGTGAGGACGTTTTAAAAAAAGGGAAGGAAATTGTAACCTGGATGAAGGTTTTCAGAAGGTTTGAAAGAAAGGTGGGATCATGTTCCGCTCAGATGGCAAACAACAAATAGAACAATTCTCTCCTATTTAGGCTCCTAGAGCCGTAACAAGATCTCACTGCATTAACACAGCCCAGTATTTCCCATCAGGTTAGCTCTAGTCTGTCTACTCAATGTCATCATATGACATCACCTGGTGAAGGAGGTAAAATGTTTTATTTCATTGTATTTATGTCAGGGACTTACTTTAAAGGAAGAAAGGAAGTAGATCTTTAGTTGTTGCTATAAAAAGAGCCCGTCTGGCTTGGAGATCCGAGCATGAAGGATCGTTTCAGCATTTTTAAATTGTTTGTATAGGATTTTTGGCTCCTCAGTAGAAACTTGACATAGTGACAACTGACAGGTTAGGACGGATCTATAAGTTAGCTGCTAAGAATCTGCCATGCTAAGCTTAAACAGGTTACCAAAGTTTTATTATAAGTCTGGATTACATTTGATCCTCTGATATTTCAAAGCTGATTACTTTATTTCCGCTGCTGAGGAGGTTGTGTTTTCATCAACCTCAGTCTGTTTGATTGCTGGTTTTCAAAATACGTAAAAAAAAAAAGTTAAAGATAGTTTATGCTGAAATTTTTTAGAGAAATTGTGTATTGTGTGTGGCAACACCTGGTGAAACGTTAGTGAGGATTTGGATCACCATCCAGGAATCTCCAGGAATCCAGGAATTCCAGGAATTTGTTTGAATGATTCTGTGAATAAAGGTGTAAACCTGAGGTGCAAGTCATAATAGGTAAGATACGTGGTAATGAGCTTTTCGTTTTGAGTATAGATTTTTTTTTTTTTTTTTTACTGTTCAAGATTCACAATTTTTTTTGTTGTTTTGAAGAAAAAAACACACAAAGTGAACATCTCTAATATTTTCACAGAAGTTATGAAATAATGAAAGCATAAAAACTTATATATTGACTAATAAAACCTAGATTGCTACAGTCTGCATTGATAGACTTTTTCATTTTTGTTTATTTTTAAAAAAGTTTGCAATATAAGGCAGAAATCAAACTTTTTAAAGATATATTTTATATATATATATTAATTTTATCCGATGTCATGTCTCATAACATAGTGAAGAGCCTAAGGTATAGTCACCTTAGGCTAATTTATTGTTGATAGTTACCGGTATCAACAATAAATTCTAACCCTTTATTAAACAACTATTAAATAACATCACAAAGCTGTTTCATCTTGACTTTTTATACCTTTAACTTGTCAGTGATCTGATGGGGGAGCCGATCATATCCATACGAGCCGCAGCAACTGTAAATACAACCTCCACTCCCTGCTCCCCATACCAGCCTAATTAGCGCCAGTTAGCATTTGTCATTGCATTTAGGGGTGAAGATTAAGAACACCTCTCAATTAATCTGCAATCAGGCTGTTTGTTAATTAGCTAACCTGTTCTAAGTGGCCTTCGGGGCTCTTGTGTAATTAGCTAAGCTGCTGAGAAGCGGGGCCCGTGTGTTGACTTTGACCTAAAACGTACAAACGCGCAAACAATGTACACACACACACACAGGCTCACATATATTAAATAAGACAAACACTTTACAAGGCATGGCAGTCGTCTTCAAGTGGGACAAGAGTCGATTTAATTTACATGCAAACACAAACAGGGGTTCAGCGTGCTGAGGAGGGGAGAAAAAAAACATGGCGCACTCTCACACATATTTATTAGAAGTGCACTCCAGTCCCATCCACGTATGAATGTTTCCACGTTGTCACGTCTGCACTGATACGCTGATTACTCCTCCCTTCACGCTGAGGCATAACTGCATCCCTCAAAAGCATAGATAAAGCCAAAGGAGAAAAACTATAGACTGTGCAACCCCCCCCATCCTTTTGAACGTTTCATCCTTTTCAAGTTTAACAAGAATCGAACCAAAAATGAACAGCTTCTCCATTGCTTTGTCGGAGAGGTTTTTTTTTTTTTGTAGTTGTTTTTTTTTTTTTCTTGCTCACTTCAAAGCCATTTGTTTACTCTGCTGCCTCCTGACATTGTCTGTGGTAATTAAAGGAGCGAGCTGAAATTTATGGTTTAATTATATGAGCCTTGTTATGCAGAGAGGACCAGGATAAGGTGATATGCTCAATAAAAAAAAATAAATTCCATACGGGGTTTATTGAACGATGCTTTTTTTTTTTTTTTTTTTTCAAGAGGGTGCTGTTTGTACACCCCCCCTCAGGTGTTTGTGTATTGCATGGTTGTGCACCCTTATGTATGCAAATCCGTGTCCGCTTATTTATGTATTGCCCTGCAGGACAGCTGCAGCTCACTGTGCAGCGTGAGAGAATGAAATATGAAAAATAAATAAATAGAGACAGATGAATTGCAATCGATTGGAGCTGGTTCACTCTATTGATTCCTGAACATGTTAAAGCCTGCTGTACTCCCTGCACTCTCAGTCAGAAAGCCCTCCACCTATTAACACATGCTTACGCTGTGTATGCTGCGTGTTTTGTTTCTCCCAGCCGTCATTGTGGACATTTCTTAGACGCAGAGGCTGCAGCTTGCATATAGGCTAAAAGAGTGTGTGTGAGAGCATTAGTGTGTGGGTTGCTCTGTAATGGAGAGTGATCTTGGCTGTGGCCCATGACTAGCTTCTCTGAACTGATCTTTGAGTTGAGTATAAATAGCGCTCTCTCTATAAATAAAACAGCAGCACCTTTTACACACTCTCTCTCTCTCTCTCTCTTTCTAAAACACACACACACACTAAAACACACGCATCGAGTCCAGGCTTTTTGCCTCATGGATTTCACACCTGTCCGGACGCAATCATGTAGACAAATACTCCCATCTATAATCTGCAGTTCATCCGTGCATCACCCTGTAAAGGTCACAAAGAAGAAAGTCTGAGGGCTTATTGACATATTTACATGACTGCATGACGCACACCAGCATTGTTCAGATTGTCTGACACTTTGTTTAAAATGAAATCCATCTCTTTTAACCAATCATGTCTCCTCACATTCCCAAAAATCAGAGAGTATTTGTAATAGACGAAGAAAAAGTAGTGCACGGTTATGCAACTGAAAGAAAAGAAAGTGCGTTTTGTTTCCATAAAAATAAAAGGTAGTGTGTGATTATGAATTCAGACCTCATAATCACGTACTTCCTTTTGCATGTTAAATTTGTAGTGAGAGAAAAGTTCAAGGCTTATAAATAATTTAGGGACTCTGTCTGTCCAGAATATTGTAAAAGGACTTAAACCTTCAAACAACCTGAAACCTTTCTGTGACATTTGTATAATTCAGCCAATGTCAACATCTATCTCGAGTTTCTTTGCATTGGTTGCGACTGCTGCTCGCGATATGGGGAAAAGTTTTAGAGGCTCGCAGCCCAGCTTTAGCCCATTGACACCCTGCTGCTTGCAAGGGAAAACACACCAACAGCCTGCTGTCAGAGGCATCCGCGGTATGACGAGACATAATGCCACAGACCCAGTGTAACTCAACATGACTTGAAGCTTTTGCATTCAGCCACCAAGCGCAAACGATTACCAGGAAAGCCGGCGGTTAACTCATGGAATATCTGCCAATAAAATAGCATTTCCACACTAATCCTGTTTGCACAGCACTTATTCACTTTCACACCACTCTACGCGTCAGTCCATAATAGTAGCTATGTGTCTAAAGAGCAATGAGTCCCATCCAGCTCCGTCTCACTGACTCAAACTCAGGCTAGGAGTGTTTGCAAACGGGGCATCGAGGTGGGGTGGGGGGGATAAAATTGGTACAGCGAAGCTGGAATGCTGCAGCAGTTATTTAAGGCCCTGTAGGTGCTGCCTAGGCCATATGCTCCCATTATTCCGCTTGGGAGGGGCTCATGTGGGCGTGTGAGTGAAGCTGAAGCAAGGGGAGGTGGGGGTAATGGAGGGGAGTGAAAAGGAGGAAGGTAGTTGAGGAATTATTTTAAGAAGAGCCTCTCCTATCAAGCGCAGGAGGAATTTTAAGAAGGGGAATTGCAGGAGAAGCCTTCAGATGAGACGGAGAATGAATTTGCTCGTAAAGTGAATGATCACCTTCACTCTCAATATCCGGATCTCTCGTCGTTGTCTCTGCATGATTCATCATGTCAAAATAGGAGGTGGCACAGAGTATAATTCCTAAACTTTTGTGTTTTTCCTATCATCTGAAAAAAAAAAGAAAATCATCCAGACAAAATGCTTCCTCGAGGACTTTTTGGTCACTTGTTGATTTTGCAAGACCTCTTTTCACTTTGTAAGAAAAATAAAGTGATTTTATCGGAATAATGACTAGGACGATGTGAATACACAATAAACTACTCTCCTTTGACTCTGAATCCTCAGACTAAACAGCTTTCTGCTGCAGATAGCTCAATATTTATCCGTTCGGAAAACAAGGCCCACACACGGCTTTTTGCACTTTGATTCATATCTCTTTTCCCCTTCTCTTTATTTCCTCCTTTTCTAGCTTTTTTCTTCCTCCTATCTGCTCTGTGTCTTGTCAGGATGAGGCCCGCTTTCCTGATCAGGGCATTGCTCTCATGTTAGCCGCTTCACGGGAAGCACATCCCAGCATTCCCTCTGACACGCCGGCAGCAGCATTACCATAATTGGCTTTTCTACATGACGGGACAGAGGAAATAATAATGTCATTTTATTTACAGCCCTCTTGTCCCAGCCCGAGAGCTATCAGCTGCCCCAACCCCCACCCCCTCTGCTCTGCTCTGCACCATGCGCTGACACCCCCCCTCCCACCTCCGTCTCATCTCGTTCTGTGCCTGCGCGGGGCGCCAGCCGCGTTCTGCCAAGGCGTGTAGGTCAAGCGATGGCTTTTTGATCAGCTCCTGTCCAAAGCCATCAGGGCTGAGAGGCACGTAACGGAGAGCGGGGTGACAAACAGAATCTGGGGAAGGAATAAGACTGCCAGTTTCCTATTAGGGGCCGGCCTAAACGGCCTCACCCCCTCCTCCATGCCCACCACCTACCCCACTATTCCCTGACACCGACCGACTCCTGCACTGCCTAAATCACATGAGTGAAGGGGTGCGTGATTGGACATTAGTACCACAAATGACTGCAGTGATTGCCCCCTCTTCCCAAACCCACATCAAATAAATAAAGAAATGTGTGTAAATAAATAAAAAGAGGGGTGTTGGAGAATTGGGGCCGGTGGTGAGGGGAAGCTGAATCCTTTCATCCCCATCTTTGCACTCTCCTTCTCTCCCTCCCTCTCGCGTCTCATCGCCTTTCTGCCTTTCTTATCTGGTTTGTTTGGCTTTGACAGCGGCCAAATGGTGAAGCTCCTCGGGCCTGACAGAGAGTTATATTGATTTAACAACCAGCAGACTTTCTGCAAAGAAAAGGAAGAAGGCATAAAAAGGCAAAAGAATCCAAAAAAAGCGGGTAGGGCGGGAGGATAGCAAAGTTTTGAACAGGACTGATTTGTTTCTTTTCCCTTACGACGCCAAAATACTGACCTGTCTGCTGATTGCGTTTCATTTGGCATGTTTATACGTTGCATATGAGGAGGAATGTCACAGAGGTGACCTGTACACGACCGTGTTGTGGTGTGGGATTCAATGTTAGTTTTAGGAAAGAGCCATAGCTTTCCCCATTTTATCTTTATAAAAAAAATAATAAAAACACGTCTTCAGTGCTTCACAAAAACAGTGATTAAAAAAATGGTGAGCTTTTCTACATGTTTGTTAATAAACTTGATAGTATTTGCTAAAGAAAGCGTTAACGTTACTTTCAGAAAACTTATCCATTAAAAATATAAGAGTGGAGTGGATTAGTTTGTTTGCCACTCTAGTTAAATACTGCTAAGATGCACTAAAAGTGCTCTGGTTACATGAGAACAGACGGACACCGTTGACAACATGCTACTGTACGTGTGTCTAAAACCTAACTCCATCTTCTCTGTGGAACATGGTAGTGGCAGCATCATGCTGTGGAATGATCTTCTACCGCATGGACAAGTAAACTAGGTCACGGTCGATGCAAAGATGGATCTGGCCGAATTCTGGGCAGTTCTGGAAGAAAAGCTGTTCAACGCTGTAAAAGACTTAAAACTGGGGCAGATCTTTACCCAACAGCAAAACAATGAGCCTAGAACTATACAGCCAGAGCTAACATAGAATAGAAGTTTTACATGTATAACAATTTAAGCCAAATGAGAGTCAGTTTAGTACTTAAATAATTACAGCATATTTATTAGGACCGGTTTTAAAAACTAAATGTCTTTGTCTTTTGACTTCACAATTATTGCCCAAAATACATAAAAGTCTGATGTTGTAATGTTAAAAAAACTACAAGCGGTTTGAATTTTTTTTGCAAGGTAGTGAATTGCATTTTTATAAAAGCTGCACTGGTTTCGCTTTATTGCGGTTTCTTAATATTGACGTCCAGAGTACAGAATCCTCTAAAATTCTGTAAAGTTTCGTATATTTGGTCCAAGTGGAATCAAGAGCTTTGACATCATTTGAGTTCCTCTCCAGGAAGACATTTTATTTGAATGACAATAATAAAGAAGTCAGAAGAGACTATGTACATACTGTATTTCCTTTAAAGTTTGTAGATAGAGTAAAATATGTGGCTGTTGCTTTATTATACTGTGTTGGTTGAGGCATATAAACCTTTGATAGCAAAGGCCACAGTCATCATTTAGGTATATCTTGATATAACTTGTTGATTCCAAAACATGAATCATGCATATTTTTAATACATGTTTTATGGAGTAAAATGTTAGAAGAAGCTTTAGGAAGGGACATTAAAACAGAGAACCACAGTTAAAAACAATAGGTATAAGAACAACTTAACCATTTTTATAAACCATGTAAGTAACTTATAGTTTAAACAGAAGCAGAAATAAGCCACATCAGAATCCCCCAAAACGTGTTTGAAACACCTGGAAAAGCTTATATTAGATAAGCTGCTGTTCTTTAACCCTCGGTAGGGTCTAGCCCGCTGTATAAAATCGTAATGGTGGATAGTAGCCTTAATGAGGCGGTGTGAGGTGCAGATTTGGAGGCACCTCATGCGATCACGCACAGGACAGGACAGTTCTGGGGATATTGAGGTTTTATGTAACAAACAGTAGAGCGAATGCAAGAACTGTATAGTGGAAGGACGATTATGTAACTTTGTTTTACTTTTCCTCAAAAGTAAATATCTTAAAGCCTGTTGATAATTTTTGCTCAGTTTCCATGAAACAGTATTTGTGAAACTACCTATAATGACTATGAGAGTTGCCCGATTTTTGGGCTCAGTCTCTATGCTCATGTGGAGAAAACACTCATTCAAAGCCCTTTTCAGAAATTAGCTAATTTTACATAGAATTTAATTATATATGTATCATTAGTTATACATAATGTTGGTATGTGTTAGATTTGTAATATAACTGGATTGTCTGAAGTTAAGTTGATTCATTTGTTCATTCATTCATCTTCACTCGGCTTTCTTTGCAAAACAGCTAATTCAGATTGGATGGAGAACATCTGGGAATATCAATTTTTCATTTTTGCCTCTGGGTTTAAATAGGATTTAGGTCCGTTGTATATGTGGAACAGTCGTAACACAGTGTATGCTCTCCTGTAAACCCTTGCCTTGCAACTCAGGGTGTAGTTTAGGGTTTTAGTCCAACTGGAGGGTGGACCTCCGACCCAGAATAAGTTTATACATTCTTATAGGTTCTGTCCTCAGAGCTGCCTTGCATTTATAAACTTTGAGCACCTTCACTTATTCTGTTGAAGAAAGTTTCCCCCACAGCATGATTCTGCCACCACCACGTTTCATTGTAAGGTTGGTCTATTTAAGGTAATGGCCGTTTTTGACTTTGTTTGTTGTTTCTAGAGTTTCTAAATATCATCTACAATCTTATCTTGTTCTATCCTGTATTTCATGTTCCCTTTTATCAATATTACATTAATAAGTTATCAGTAACAGACGGGTGGTAATATAATTTATATTTTGGTGCAGATCTGTGGTGGTTGTGATCTGGCTTGGCTGGTGGCGGCCTTGATCGCTGCCGCTTCTGACAGCGAGTCTGCGGTCCCGTTCTGGCCACGCCGCCGCCTGTCTCCTTGATGGCGGAACGTCCCCGAGCAAAAGTGACAGGCGCTTTGGCGCCTGTGCAGATGGCCCTGCTCACAGGCATCACCCACTCTGCAAAGCAAACCGCCAGGGACGGTGCGCCAGCCCCTGCCCCTACCAGAGCATGGGGGGGTTAGCCTCCTTGCCAGTCAGTAGCATGTATCTTCAAGTTGCAGTGATTGAGCTGATGTGTAGCTTTTGATTTTCTCTCTTCATCAGACATCACTTTTTAGCATCCTGTCCAAACGGATGAAGCGATCAGACTCACACTAACAGCAGTTCATCACTAATATTGCACGTAGATAGCGTGCAAAGCCGATCACTTTGCTGCCTGTGATTCTTACAGATGTCGGTTTCTGCCAGTCTTTTGTCTGTGTGCTTTTGATATCTCCCCTCTTTGTTGTTTCCATGACAACATGGCAGGACAGGAATTGATTGACAGGGATCGTCAAAGGGTTCCCTGGCGACCCGCTCATCGCTGGAAGCCCCTCCCTGCTGCATTCTGCTTTTTGTCACTCACCCAGGGATATTTCTGATCCGCCGCCTCTCAACCTGTTCTGTGTGCTCAGTGTTTGAGCCTGTTTGTGTTAAACACTGCCAAATATTGGGCTTTAGCTCTCCCTCTCTCTATTTTTTTTTTATTTGGCTACAGCAGACATGAATTCCTTACGTAGGTAATTCCTGCTGTTTGTTTGCACTGTGCCGACGTGCTTGAGGAGAGCGGATAGCCGTTCTCTGGGTTCGTTTGTGTTTTTGTTTTAAACGGGTGATGCGTATTGATAGCCCACTTCTCTGGCAGCGTGTTAGGTAGAGGAGAGGCGCTGTAACAGAAGACACTCTGCAGATGTGTTATAGGGAGAACAGCGCATAATGCTAATCTGCTGTGTTAGGGATTTTCAGGAGTTTTAGAAACTGTCTCTGTCTAAGTCTGTCAGTTGGATTGAAGCGCAGCCAGGTTCTCCTGTAGTGCTCTCATTTCACAAAAATCTTGTCATGTGATGGGGGGGCTGCTCATTTGGGGAAGGATGTATCAGTGGGTATCCGGCAAAATCAGACTTATAGCCAACATTATGACTGGTGGCTGCAGGTTCACGCTCTACAAGCGAATGCTTGAGCTGTAGAAAGTGCATACACAGAAAATGCACGGCAAGGTAAGCGTACGGCCAAACTAGCACACACAAAGACGCACGCACACATGCGCATCATCATCATGCAGTCACAGTTGATGGTGCAGCTGCTCACCTTCCCCCACCCCTCCTCCACCCATCTCCTCTCAGGCAGCAGTAAATGGTGCCAGTGTATATATATCAGGTATTATGTCCACTTAGATTATGATGTGACAGGTTAGCGTGCCGTTTGAAGTTGACAGCACATCTGTTTCATCAGGAGAGACTGATACTGGCATCTAGGACGCACATCTCACCATGCAGGAAGGAGATAAAGGAAGAAGCTAGGGGGCTGTCTTTCCTGTCTCCCTGCTTCACTCACTTACTCCGCTCCCTATTTTTTTCCACCTACACCTCTTCTCTTCACCACCACCTCCTGTACGCTTTTCCTTTCTTCCCAACATTTTTTCATTCACTTAACCTTTCCATACTCCTCGATTTTTCCCACTCTTTGGTTTACTGATGCTTGTCCATCTACCACAAGCATGCAGATGCACATATCTTTTCAAAGGGTGTATCAATCAGAGTGTTTTGATCAATTATCAATGTCCAGTTTTGTTAAGGTTTGTCCTGCCAATTACAAGTCTTTATGTCTGTCTGTCTATCTTTATGATGAAATGTCTGAAATATTGTCAGATTTTGGCCAATATTTGACTTCTTAGAAAATCTTACATTTTTCCTGCTTACAGAAACAACTTTAGTGTAATGAAATAAGCCCTCCTGATATCCATTGAGATGTTTAAGAAAAGGTCTGTATAGGTCACCGGTCAGTTTCAATCAAACAGAACATTTTCCAGTTCTGTTCAATAGCTGATTTCTTGGTACATCCTTTAAAACTGCTTTCAATTCTAGTGTGATTTACAAAATAATTAAATTGCATGTTTTAGAACATAAACTTAATGGAGACCTGTAAATGTAAAGAAGTTAAGATTTGAAAAGAGAGAAACGGGGGAAAACAGGAAAGTTGAGCATGCAAGCATGCAGCTGGGTTAACAAAGCCAAACTGCCAGTGATTTCCTGGGGAACATGAGGCCTGTGTGGAAGAATAGATAGCCCAGAAAGCAAAAGGACAACTGTCAGAATCTCTGCGATTTATTTCCCCCTTTGAGGCTTTTTTCATCACTGCCACTCAGAACCACATGTGTGTAAAATACCCAGAAGCTCATTCGTGCATTTATATTGACACACACACAGGATTAGAATAAAAGCTTGCATTTTCCATCATTGAGTATTTATTCCTTGTTATTCTGTCAGTGCCCTCATTACTGTGGATTTATTTTTTAATTCCACCAAACTGACGCCTTTTTTTCATCTTTTCCACATTCCAGCATACATGCCAGAGGATGAACTGAAGGCAGCCAGTCACGATGAGGAAGAGCACCTGCAGGATGACGGCCTCTCCTTAGATGGACAGGACACAGAGTTCTTGTGCAATGATGAAGAGGAAGATGTTGATGGGGGCCAGCCACCCAGCTACAGAGACTCTCCACTCAGCAATGGTACTAACCCGGATGCTGGATATGGGTCTCCACTCAGCGATGCCAGCGACCGACTTGCAGATATCAAGAGCACTTCTTCAAGGGATGGTCAGGAGAGAGAAGGCTCTGCTCTGCCCTTTCGTCCCAACAACGGCCTGTCTTTCCAGGATAGCCTGGCACAGATGAAAGCTGTCTATGCAAACCTCATCTCAGATGCCTCTTGGTCTAGCATCACAATGGACATTATGAAATCGAAGCCTGCTGCAGCTGGCAGTGTTAATACTGCTCTCATGACTCCAGAGCCCGTCTCTGCTGTCTCGGTCTCACCAACTACGACCACAACCAAAAGCAATGCGGTGAACATGGCTAACAGTCACCACAATAGTAGAAGCTCCACCAACACTGTCAACCATGCAAGTAGCGTGAGTGCTAACGCCAATGGTACAACAACTAGCTCTGTAAGCAGTCACAGTGCAACTAGTAGCAGTGGAAGCAGCGCTGGTGGGGTCAGCAATGGAAGTGGTGTAGCCTATGACTGGCACCAGGCAGCACTTGCTAAAACCCTTCAGCAGACCCCATACCACCTTTTACCTGAGCCTAGTCTCTTCAGCACAGTGCAGCTTTACCGGCAGAACAACAAGCTGTATGGCTCTGTTTTTACCGGTGCAAGCAAATTTCGCTGCAAAGACTGCAGTGCTGCATATGACACACTGGTGGGCCTAACGGTCCACATGAACGAGACGGGCCACTATCGAGACGACAACAAGGATAAAGAGGAGGACCAGGGGAAGCGCTGGTCCAAACCTCGCAAGCGTTCCCTAATGGAGATGGAGGGGAAGGAGGATGCCCAGAAAGTACTGAAGTGCATGTACTGCGGCCACTCATTTGAATCTCTACAAGATCTCAGCGTACATATGATTAAGACCAAGCATTACCAGAAAGTGCCTCTCAAAGAACCAGTACCAGCCCTGGCTACTAAACTGGTGCCAACTACAGCTAAAAAACGAGCTCTCCAAGATGTTATAGTCTCTCCTTGCTCCCCAGACTCAATCCACGCTGGCAGTGGTGGTGGTGGTTCTGTGTCTCTTGTGGATATGGGCAAAGATTCAAAAGCTGCAGCTAACCCCTATGTAACACCAAACAACCGCTATGGCTACCAAAATGGTGCCAGCTACACATGGCAGTTTGAGGCTCGTAAAGCTCAGATTCTTAAATGCATGGAGTGTGGGAGCTCGCATGACACACTACAACAGCTTACTGCCCACATGATGGTTACAGGTCACTTTTTGAAGGTTACAAACTCTGCATCTAAGAAGGGTAAACAGTTGGTTTTCGATCCAGTTGTAGAAGAAAAGATTCAGTCAATCCCACTACCCCCAACCACAACCAGACTCCCTGTACCCACTACTGTCAAATCCCAACCAGTATCACCTGCCCTCTCCTCTGGTTCAGAGGATAAGAGGGAGGTGTTAGAGGATGAAAAAGTGGATGGCTGTGAGCCTGTTGTGAAAAAAATAAAGGAGGAGAAAGATGACTCAAGTGAAAAATCAGAAACAGACACTACATCTTATAAATACCTTAGAGAAGAAGACCTAGAGGAAACACCTAAAGAGGGTTTAGATATACTTAAATCTCTTGAAAACACTGTATCCAGTGCCATCAGTAAGGCCCAGACAGGTACACCCACATGGGGTGGCTATCCTAGCATTCACGCTGCCTACCAGCTGCAAGGTGCTATGAAAAGTTCAGCTACTGCTCTTCCCCCAACGGTCCAGAGTGTCCAGATGCAGCCAATATTTAACAGTGGGCTACGAGGTCTTGTGAGTGACCCCAACTCCGTCATCCACTCCCCTCGGAGTCCTTCCTCCCCTACTCCCCTCAGGAGCAATGTCACTGCCATGGAGGAGCTTGTTGAGAAAGTAACAGGAAAGGCTGCCACTGTGAAGAAAGAAAAGGAGGAGAAGCAGGTCAGCCTGGAGCGATGTAGACCACCATCATTAGTGAAATCTCCCTCTCCTGCTCTTAGAGAGCAGAGAGAGCAATTGCCATCTCCAAATGACCTTTCTGTGGGTAAACCATCTGGAATGAGAAGTATCAGTCCAGGTAGCGTAGACTCAGAAGTTATCTGTAAGAAGGAGCCCAAAGAGACTCTATTGGATGGCCACAGCAACCCTTCAAAAAATGGCTCAGAGGCATCCCAATCTCCAATAACAAATGGTAACAGTCTTGGCATCATCACTGATCACTCACCCGAGAGTCCTTTTATTAACCCTCTTAGTGCACTCCAGTCAATTATGAACACACATTTGGGAAAGGCCTCCAAACCTGTGAGTCCAACAGCAGATCCGCTGTCTATGCTTTACAAAATCAGCAACAGCATGATGGAAAAACCAGCCTTCACTCCAAATTCTCAGGGCAAGCCAACTGAACCTATTAACCACTTTCAGCTGTATGAAAGCAATGACCAGCCCATAGATCTGAGTAAGAATAAGTCCACCACTAATAATAGTAACAATGGCAACAGCGGCAGTATACAGTTGACCAACAATAGTGTAAATGGCAACAAACCCCTCATATCCCTCTCAGAATCTGTCTCCTCTCCTCTGAGAGAGAATGCTCTGATGGACATTTCGGATATGGTAAAAAACCTCACAGGAAGACTGACACCTAAATCGTCAACTCCTTCTTCTATCTCAGAAAAGTCTGATGCTGATGGTAGCGCATTTGAGGATGCCCTGGAGGACCTCTCACCGGTACAGAAGAGGAAAGGGAGGCAGTCCAATTGGAACCCTCAGCATCTTCTCATCCTGCAAGCACAGTTTGCCTCTAGCCTGAGGGAGACCCCGGAGGGCCGTTACGCAATGACTGACCTTGGCCCACAGGAAAGGGTTCACATCTGTAAATTTACAGGACTCTCGATGACAACTATATCTCACTGGTTGGCAAACGTGAAATATCAGCTGAGACGGACCGGGGGCACCAAGTTTCTCAAGAACATGGACTCATGCCAGCCTGTGTTCCTCTGTGGTGACTGTGCCTCTCAGTTCAGGACTCCTTCCTCCTACATCAGCCACCTGGAGTCTCACCTGGGCTTTAGCCTGAAGGACCTGTCCAAACTGTCAACGGAGCACCTACGGGAGCAGCAGGCTGCCTCAAAGGTGATCACAGACAAAATGACATTCGCTAGCCCACTGTCAGCCTTGACCACGCAGGAGGACGACACGGGCTCTGTGTACCAGTGCAGACTTTGCAATCGGACATTCGTCAGCAAACACGCAGTCAAACTGCACCTCAGTAAGACCCATGGCAAGTCTCCAGAGGACCACCTGGTATTTGTCACTGCTCTGGAGAAACTGGAGAAGCTCGACAAAATGGAGAAAGTTTAACCAAGCCAATCTGTGAGCTGCTGAGGGAAAAGACTGACAGCTGTGGAACTGACTAGAATTTCATTGCACTAAAATGACATTGTTCACAGTTACTGCACTGGGCCGAACTGAGCCGCCAGAAGAAAAAAAAAAAAGTAAAAAAATCAGTCTTACTCTTTTTAGTTGTGACGACTGCCTGACTGGACCATTTCTTTCAATGTTGTTTCTTTTGTTTTGCCAAGCTTTTTTACACTTATTTTGTAAAATATTTATATGCTGTTTGTCTGACCTGTGCATGTATTTTAGTGAAACACGACATATGAATCCTTTTATGGCAAAAAAGCAACTACTGCTTCAATGGTTAAAGTGGCATAAATTGGTATAAGTTAGGACTGTTTAAGACTTGATATCAAGAAAATGAATTAAATGTGTAAAACCAAACTAAGGAAAAAAGGATACTCTGAAAGACTGAAGTACAGTAGCACCTTAGACAGTTGAATTTGTGAAGAAGACGTGTTTTCAAGTATCTTACAATTCTTAAAATCTGATTTTGAAAGATCTTAGGATTATCATTCCCACCTTTCCAGTTTGTCTCATTTATATTATGATTTTCCCACTTTTTTTTAAAACAATGGATAGCCTGCTCACAAATCTTTTGGTGTATTTAAAGAAAATCATTTGGAAGACTAAAATGCTGCTTCTTGGTTACAAGTGAACAGCCATCAGTATGCAAGTTTGCTGTCAAAAAAAGAAACTTTCCTTGCTGTGAAGTATCACTTTATAGCAGTTTTCCAGTTGTATGGTTTGTTACAACTTTCTCTTTCTAAATTGTGTCGCTTTCTTCAGCTGTAAAGAGAACAGTCCGTTACATGTAAATGACCACCAGTGAACTGTCAGTGCTCCATGAGACATATCTTATACCATTTAAAAAGGCTCAACATTCTTTGTATCTTAAGGTGTGTGCATTCTCTAACTTTTATATTGTCATTTTATATAGGAAAATGATTGAAAAAATAACATAAAAACAGATGGTGTACATAAATATATGCTGTAGAGCTACAAAATGTCATTTTTTAAAGAAAAATACAAATTAAGCTACTTTGGCTCGGTTTACAGAAATGATTTTAATTATACTTGCATCCGATTTGATGCATGAAATGGTGTGGAAAAATAAATAAGCGATGCACAATGACTATACATTTTGATGTTTTATTGACGATATTGTAAAAAATAAGAAACAAATCAAACTTTTTAGCACCAGTTAGTTTGTTTCCTTTTCTTTCTCAATTGTAAAATAAACCCCAAAGCAGTTGTTAACGGTCATATTTGTGGTTGTGTGTTCTTTCGTTATGGTGGTGCAGGAAACACTTCATGTATAAATCTAAGCTTTTAAAAAATTTGCTCTCAGGCAAATGAAAGCATTCACATCCATGTCAAATCCTTACCCAGTGTAACCGGATTTCTTTTCATGGTTATTTTAAACAAGGGTATTGTAGAGGTGCCATTTAGAATATTTTGTTTTTTCCACATTTTGCCCCGCTTTTAACTTTTAGCCAGATCAAAAATTTTATATAAAAAAACAATGCAAAAGGGGGAAGTTGGTAGTGTCATACTTCTAACTGATGACAGAGCTGCATCATACCACCAATGATTATGATGATAAAGATGACGGAAATTATAAGCCTCTAAGGGGGCCTATTGTATTGTGAGAAACCCATGCTAAGCTTGTGACTGGCTTTGAGAGGGCCACTCTGAATGAATCAGTGTTAGATTAATGAAAGCTGTGTACTTTTGCCTTTCTTCTCAGAATAGATTCAGATTGGTGTCAGCTTAAGACATACTTGGCAGTAAGGAGGTTATCGAACAAAATAATAAAAAAACAGCCATATTAGTTGGGAGTCCTGGCAAAGACAAAAGTAAAATCATACATAGATTTATTTATTTAGTGCAACATAATTACACACAAAAAATTGAAATAAGTTTTATGTGGAGGAGGATGTTTGACCAACCTCTCCAGGTCCTGCTCTTAGGATCTCTTAAACGCTCATGTAGTTTGTTGGATTCAGGTCTGGGGGCTGAGATTCCCATGAAAAGTTGAGTCTGGAGAAGAATTTAGGTGTTTTTTTTCTATGTTAATTAATACTTAGTGTAAAGAAAACACAAGGAAAAAAGGAACATCTTCAGTTTGCTTTTAGGCCACCTCATTTTTCCTAATTTATTTATTTTTCTTGTGGATTTTTATTTGTTCGATGAGATTTTCATGAGTTTAAGAGTGGAAACAAGGCTTACAGATCCTCCACCATACTTAACAGTAGTAAAAGGAAGGGTAGAAGTCTATTTCCTCTTTTTCTGGCCTCACTTCCAAACAAGCTCTTTGTATACAGATAGCATTTAATCATTGTTACAAAAACTGCATGATTACACTATCCCAGGCATCCCCAAACTCGGTCCTCGAGGCCCCCTGTCCTGCAGGTTTTAGAGGTTTCCTTGCTCCAGCACAGCTGATTTTAATTGAAAGCTGATTAACAGGCTTTTGGTCTACTGCAATCATTATAACCAGCTGTGCTGAAGCAGAGAAACCTCTAAAACCTGCAGGACAGCGGCCTTGAGGACTGTCTGTAATTTGCTTTAGATATAGTTTTACCTTTATTATCATCCTTATAATTACATGTGATGCTTAGTCTTGTGTTAGGTGACAAGATAATTGACCTCTGTGTCACGTGATATACCACAGAGAAAAGGGAAATTGTGAATTGCTGATAAAGGTTCCAAGGAACACTGATCAACTTTAAAAGAGATTTTAAAATGCTTCAGTGTAGTTTGTTAGAAGTGTTATTTTTAGCAGAGAGGCTAACTGGATACTTAATCTGCCAGTGGTCACATTCTGCCAACTCATCCTTTACTACATCTAATCTCAGATGGGTAAATCCTGAAAACATTTTCATTTATTCTCTAAATGTGTCAAAACGTAAACAGAATCAGATAAAGATTAGGGATATATATCCTCTGGTACAATAACTGGATCAAGGAACCTTTAAGATATACTTATTTACCATCTTTTATATTTCTCTAAACGAAAGAAGAATTAATAGTGCAAGACTCATACAGAAAAGTCTCTTATGGCTGGGAAAGCTTGATTATATATATATATCACTCTAAACATTGTTAAATGAAAGGTTTGATAATTCAAGAATTATCTCTGTAGGATCATGTAATAAATATTAATTTAAACCACCATCCCCATCTTTATCAGGGGTGTTAATACTTTTATCTGAACTGTATGTGATTTTATACTATAATTATTAATCTGATGAAATATCTGAAAAATTTAACTATAAGAGCTTGTCAGAAGATTTCCCCCCAAATTCCAGATTAAGATCAATCCTTTGCACTTCATTGGGAGGAAACTATGCAAACATAGATAAATGTTTGTATGCATTCATTTTATCACAGATTTTCACAAATATGAGCACACACTATATTACAGCCTGAGTGTTTTTTTTTATATATTTGGCAGCTTTATTTTATTTATAATTTCACAGGCCTGAATGGATTAGATTCTTGCTGGCATGTTAACATTCAGCTGATGTGTGAGCTCATTATGTACAGTGACCTCTATCTGATCCCTGTCCAGAGGAAAGCGGCCGGTTTCTCCTCTTCCTCAAGGCGGCCCTGCAGGTGAAGCCTCCACATCAGCAATTTGATCTCTCATCCCACCCTCATGTCTCAAGTTCCTGATGGAGAACTTACAGTGCTGGCCTTTGTATGGATGAAGCCATGCTGCAGTGTTATGACTGCTTTTCCTCGCACAATATGTCTCATGTCAGCTGAGTCAGTCACGCACTCAAACACACACAACTACACTAGCATGAGAGTCTTTATTCCGCTCCGAACACCTCCTCAATCTGGCTGCACCTCGCTGTGTTGATACATGGCTTCGGTGACAAAGGAAACACAGGCAGAGGGCAGATTAGCCCAGCTGAAGATGCAGCCTTCCTGGAACGGAGGGGCCGCCCGTCTTGGGTTCTAAAACAAACAAGGCAGATAAACAAGCAACATTTGGAAGAGATAGTGTTCCCAGGACAGCAAAAAAAAAAAAAAAACCTTGTAGGTTTAATACCCCACAGCTAAAACCTGTAATTTTGCTGCGCCGTCAGATAGCTCCTGAGCCGATAGAGGCTCCTTTTTTCCCCTGCATTGTTAGAGATCAGCGCCCTGTTTCCTGCACGTATTCTATGTAAATTACATGCGATAATCGCCACGCACGGCACAATGCTGGTTCCCGTGGTGCAAACGGAAACCGAGGGTAGATAAACGCAGGCTGGGCAGATTTGCATAGCCTTTGTGTTTTGGGTGCCTCTGAACGTGAGCCCTGAGGATTGGTAGGGATTTCCTCTAGGTTTTGTATAAGTAAATGCCTGCTTCCTCCCTGGGCTGGGACCATTATGTTCAACAGACAGGGGCGGCAGTAGGCAGAGGGCACAAACGGAATAACAAAATCACCCAGACTGGTGGGAGCATTAACCTCCATAAGTTGCTTCTGCTGAGGTAGAACAGGGTTATGTTTATGCGTGCACTCTGATTCACTACATTACACCGAGAACAGGTGTTATCTGTTGAAGGCAGTGATGGAGAGGTGTCACCTTACAGCTCAGGCTCACAGGGGATAAAACAGGAGAGGGTGTGTCTATCTTGTGATGTCTGATCTCCCCTCGGAGGTCCCTCTTTAAAACTTCAAGGTGTGGGTTTACCTAAAAAAAGATGAATGGTTATGGAAAACACACCTGTGCCTTCCCCTGTAATATCTTTAGTCGTATTTTTTTTATGCTTTTGGTTGTTATTCATGGCTTGTATTTGATAACGGCCTGAAAATCATTGTAAACCTGAAAGACAAAAGCTCGTGTCTTTAGAGCTTGCAACTTTGCAGCAGAGCTCCGAGGTACGGGTTAATACCCTTTCAAAGTATCTCAGACTAAACAACGCCTGACAGAGTCAACATACAGAAGTACAGAGAAACAGAGCCTTTGTTCCGGATCAGAAACTAAAGTTGAACAAATCTGTTTTGCTCCTGATAAAATGTCTCATTGTGGAAATCACCTTTTAGAGAAAGCAGGTGTCAGCAGCCATGTTTGGTAACAGAATCCTCTTTCAGTTTGTTTTGAAATAGTCAGATTTTTAAAAATACATTAAATTTGCTACATTATATATAATCCACCACTTCTACTTCTACCACAAAAATTACAGGTTTAAAAAAAATTTTTTTTTATGACCCAGTCAGACATGGACTGATCAAGTCCTGGTTTGATTTAAAACAACGGGTTTTGATTAAAGGTTCAATTTTAAAACTCAAAATTGCCTTCAAAAGCTTCAGTTGAGTAAAGTTTAACATTAAAGTGACCAGAGTGGGATAAAATAAAAATAACAAAGCTGGATCAGTGAAAACAAAAACCCAAGCAAGAAATATCTGTTAGAATTAATTACTTTTGTTGTTTCTCAGCATTGAAAACATAATTAATAAAGAGATCCTTAGTGACAATTTTAGAAGACTTCTTACTTTGTTGAGTACAAAACTATTATTTATTTAAAATTTGCATTTAACATTGCCTGAAAGTTAAGGAAACTAAATATGTCTTTTTCCATTGGTTTTAATTTTTTTGGCCCTTGAATTTGAATTTAGAGCATTTAAACTTAGTGTTAAGAAATGAAGGGATTTCTTGGAATCTTAAGTCTTTTCTGAGCTCTGATCATATTTGTTACATGAGTTTGTCAAACCTTAATATCATCGGTTTAATGTTTTAATTTGATAAACCTGATGCGTGCATGAAAGACACTTGCAGAGACCAGAAAATGAATGATAAAATCCATGTACACCAGGGGTGCTCAAGTCCAGTCCTCAAGAGCTACCATCCTGTAACTTTTAGATGCAGCTTTTCTCTAACACACCTGAATTAAAAGACTCAATTTAGCCCAGCAGAGACATGGTAACGAGCCACTCATTTGATTCAGGTGTGTTAAAAATAGGCTGCATCAAAAAGTTGCAGGATAGTAGCTCTTGAGGACTGGACTTGAGCACCCCTGGTACACAAATTGAAACCAAAATGTGTAAATTGATATATAATTTTTCAAGACTTAAACGCTAGTTTAAATTTTCTTACAATTATTTGATAATTCAGGAAGAATAAATATTAACGATATCTACTGTCTTAAATCAGAACAAAAAACATAACAGATCTTGGTCCCTCTTTTGGAAAGTTGTTTGCAGGTTGCCAAGTCATGGGAGAAGAGGACGTAACACAGTGAGTGTTGATGGTTGTCGTGTAAATATTTCTGGAAGATGCCGAGGCTTCTTGGGTATTAATGAGACAATTTCTAGTCTGCTTCTCTCTGGCTTCTATGTTTGGAAGTTGCTGCTCTTTCGCCAACATAAAATATGATATGCTGTACTCTGTTTTGAATTGTCATATGATTGGCTCAGGAACCAGGAAGTAAGCACGGGGTACACACTACACCAGAGGTCACAGATTAGCGGACCAGGGTCCGGATCCGGACCCACCTGCTGACTAATCCAGATCCAATCTGATTTAAAACATTTGTAAATTACTGCATGTTGTCCGATGACAGTGTCTAACTTCACTTGCGCTGCTTCCCTGTTTGTACGGTGAAGCCATGCAGAGCATCCGGGCACCAGGCTACACGTTATACAAATTAACCAATGAGCTGTCAGTCTGGGTTGCTGCTGCTGCTACTTTTAGACACAGCAGGAAAACCTGTGGCAAGCCGGGCGATGGGAAAGAAATAGAAGGAGATGAGAAAAAGAGAGCAGAGAAAGTCTGGAAGTCTGGAAGAACCATGGTGAACTAGTGAAAGAAAGTGAAATGGCGTGCTCAAAGATGACCCTGAACATTTAGAGTATGTTTGGCTCAACCTGCTGCTGTGAGGCAGGATTCTCCAACATGAACAGAATCAGAAATAAATATGGATCCAGGCTCAAAATGAGCACCTTGATATGTGCTTGAGAATGGCTTTGTCCCCAATAAAACCCAGTTTTAAAGCCTTGCAGGGCAGCCTAAAGCCCACTTCTCTCATTGAACCATAAAAAAAAAAAAACAGGAGTCATGAAATTTTTTATATACCAAACTGAAGGACTGTTGTTCTCTACGTCAAAAACAATTTAGATTTTAAAATGGAAAAACTTTCTAATTTAAATTTTTTATATTAAAATGCAATGTATAACATGGATACATAAATACCTGCATTTTATTTCAGTGTTAAATTTTGTTTAAAGTAACGGATTATAATTAAATTGCCTCTGGATATTTACAGATTTTCTTTATTTGGTTACCCCTGCACTTCACCAATGTAGTTCCATACAGAACCTCTAGGTTTAAAGGGAGAAAAACTTACAGCATTTTATTTTTTCTTTACTTTTTTATTCGGAAAAATATGCTAACATATCTCTACTCTTGCTTGAGTCGCTTGTCTGGCTACTCCATCTATTGTGAGTAACTTCACTTAAAGAAAACATGCTTCTTTTAAAAAGAAAATATATACTCCACTGAGAGACACACTTTCTTCTTTCTTGTACTCAAGGCGAATTGGTTAAACATTATTTTCTATCTTCTAGTCTAGTCTGTTATTTGGAGGTTGAGTGAAAATACAGTAAACAGTATACTGTAATTTAACCTTTTGTTACATAGTTTAACTCTAGATTTTCAAAGTTTTTTAGGTCAAAAAATAAATAAAAATATTTTGAAGAGTGTTTCTTTCTACCTACATATTTTTATTTAGGTATTTATTGTATGTTCTATTTTTATTTTTTAGCTTATTCTTTGAAACATCAGAATTTGCATATTACTAAATACTTTTTTTTCAATTTTACACTATTTTGGAAAATATTCAGTTGTTGTGATCATGGTTAGTAAGTAGAACCAAATACTTATATACTGTTATAATAGCATATAGAGAGAGCAACTTTTTTATGTTATCATCACAGTTGTGTTGATTATTTACTGTAACAGTGTTGTGTATATGTGGTCTATATGACATCTAAAAGCTGAGGCAGTCATATGGGAGACTTTTGGGGATCAATTTAGAAATGGCGATGGTGCATTATGTGATGATCAAGCAGTTAGGTTTTATTATTTAATCATGGCTTCCAACAGTATTTGAATTTAGGGCTGATACACCATAGTAAGACAAAGGTATAAGTCTAAAAGAGTGTTTGACAGCAGGTTAAGTTATTTACTGAAACCTCTGCAATCAGACCAAAAGAAAATAAATAATAATAAGATTATCACTATTATTATTACTAAGAAGAGTTGTCATGGATAACATTTTCCAAAACAATTTTCAATAGAGCAGGTTTAGCAGCAGTGTTGTTATATAAGAGTATGGGGATTCCTGAATGTCCAGCCATAAAGCCCATGAAACAGGGCTGTCTGTTGCACTGCATCATGGGGCTTGTTGTTTTATCACAGCATTGCAGCACCGACCAGAGCTACAACCCATTAAGAAAATAAATGCAGAAAACTTCTTTTTTTCTAAGTTGACAAATGTACAGATTAGTATCTATATTTTTCCTGAAACTGCAGAAACCCGGTAAGTAATGACTTAAAGAACAAGGTTTTGAATATGATGTGAATGTTAACCATAATTACTATATAGCTTTCTTTCACTAATTAGCAACTAAAAGGCTTTAATGTCCTGAAGTTAATCTAATGTGTCCTTTATATGACCCAAAGTAAAAAAAGAGAATTTAATAGCATTAGCAGAATTATAAAGCTTTACATATGATTCTGATCTATAACAACAGCATAAACTAAGAATTTTGCTGGATACCTCAGGATTTATTAGTATGCAATAACAGATACTCTCTTTAATTCATAGCAATGCTCTGTTACAGTTCTTCAAGAAATTATTTTAAACTTATTTATTTTTTCTGCCTCTCACAGCTTCCAAGAACAGCTGTTCATTTTTTAAGAAAAAACGCCTACAAAGATACCGTAATAGTGGGTTTACCCTCCCTTAATAGTCTAATTTTACATCAAAATAAAATCATGTTTCAAATCTGATTTTTTTCCTTTGTGGTATAGCTTCAGTTCATAATTAACTTTCCTTTGCTCATAGAATAGATTTAATTAAATTGATTATATTTTAAATGAAAAGTATTCCTCCTTTCATCAGAGCCATGCCACATTGTTCCAGGCAGCACACACTGATCCTCATACAGCAGCTGTTCAGTCGCAGTCTATTTTTTTCATCCTTTTCTTTTTTGATAGACATGCAGCAGTCTTTCATCAAGTTGAGTTCATCTTGCTGTGGGACGGCTGATGTGACAGAGTTGTCTTTAGAGAATGATGGTGTTTGACGGCGGCAGGCTAACGGATGTAGGAGATCCTCTCAGTTTGCAGAGGCTTTAGTTATGATGTGGTGCTGGGTGCGATCTGCAGGTGTGTGTCGCCAGGCCCTTCATCCATCACATGTCCGGACAAAGCATGTGGGAATGAAATGTTTCTTCCGTACTGGCGGATGAGGGATGTGGTTTTGCAAAACAAGATAGGATACCTATCCATTCTATTCTTGCCCTGTCATTTTTCTTTTTTTGGGAGGCACGGAGGGGGGAGTACAATAGATAAATGATGGGCATAATCTGAATCTGTTTTTTTGATGTGTTACTCTTTGTTTCTTGGGAAAAAAAACATAAATTAGAAAAAAGCTGAAATTATAATTTAGAATGTGTTCACAAATATTTTAATAAGATGTCAGAGAAAAAGGTATAGTGGCCGGAGTTTTGCCTGTTTCTATTTACCCCTGGGTTTTGGATGTGTGTGTGTGTGTGTGTGTGTGTGTGTGTGTGTGTGTGTGGCTGCTGGCAATCTGATTGGCCGACGGTCATGGGTGGGGTGTGGCATGCCATCTGCCTTGGCGTAGGTGCGGGTCTTGCTCTAATTGTTTCCTGATCAGGCTGTGGCGGGCCCTGGTCTGGGCTGGGGGTTGACTCTGATGCTGTACCCGGGCTGGCGGTAAGATTGCGTCATGCTGTTGGTGGGCCTTGTGCTCTATCGCCTGTGCACCCTGTTCTTTGCCTTCCATTTTTCCAGGGACTGGCTCTCCTTCATGGTTGGCGAGTGGTGGTGGTACTGCTTAGAGAACCCTGTTCCCCAGTTCTTTGCTTGCCATCTCAGAAGCTTCCCCTCACCTGCTCTATCACACTACCACACAGGTAGGATCTTGGGGAAGACATCATTACCAGGGTGGGTACTCCCATGCTGGTGGTGGCTTATGCCCCACTTTTAATGAACAACCTAGTCAGCATCATGTATAACATTTCCAAGAAATACATATGAAGGGTATCAGGGTTGACATATTTGGGGCCCTGGAGGAGGATCAACCCTTCTGGCATTGCTTACAATGAGCACGCCCACCTGTGGTTATTGGAATTTAGACACTTAGGCTTGCAAATAGACACTTAGGTTTAGGGTGGGAGAGCTACCCTACCCTGTTTTTAATACACAGCAGTCCTGCAGGAAACAACACTATACCCAAGCAGTAGGGGGGCTGACATTGGATCTTTAGCACCTCTGTTCTCTCCATTCTGCCTTCGGATGGGGGTGGCCTTTGGGGTTGGTCATTGCTTGGCCAGGGTTTCAGGTGCTCCTAGGACCAACATGGTTCCCATGTCCTGTCCATCCCCTCGAATGGAGAATACCGGTTCCTGGCATTGGGCCGGACATTGGATGATTTTAGCCCCATCTTACTGAGACCGGCTGGATGGTGTGGCTCTACAGCAGGTGGGAAACAACCACCGTGCCTGGATGCACCTCAGCTTGTGATATCTTCCCAGCTGCCTGCTCTAACCCTGCACGTGAGCTGTGCCTGCAGTTGGGTGAACCAGGTGCTGGGGGGTGTCTGCTGCCTGGGCTTGGGTGGCTGGCGTGCCGTACATTGCCTAGTTGGGTGGACTCCCTGGGTTACATTTGCATGGCAGCCTTTGGATATCTGGGACTGGCATCATCTCTTTATTGACCCTGGATGCTGTAGGGCAAGTCTGGAGACGCCCACACCTTCTATTGAACATATTTTCCTTCTGAAAAAGCATTATAAATCCTTTATAAATGAGAATTCCAATGCATAATACAGGAGTTTGGTTCCAGGTGTTTGGTTCCAGGTGTTCATGGATAATACGAAATACTAAGTTGCAACTACAGATATACACTACCTTTAATTATAGTGTGTAATCACTATAGGTGCTGCCTCCACACACATGAATATCTGAGCGATAACTGCTGCTTTTGAAGCTTTTTATGTATACCTCGGTTGTTTTTTCTCTTCTTTTTGCTGTTGTTATGTTCTCTGTTCTCTGTTCTCACACAGGTCTCAAACAGGTTTGGAAGCAGACTTGTAGGAGTTACTGTATATCTTCTGTGTGGTCTACTTTTGCTGTTTTGTTTTGTTTTTCATCCTGTCATGCTGTCTTTCCTGCATATCTTTCTGTCTCTCCCCTTAGTTTTTATATCTCTCTCTTCCTCCCTTTCGGTCTCTATGTCCATTGGAAAGAATTCTACTTCCTAAATAATTTTCAATAAAGTTTCATATACAAGTGCAGAGTAGAACCTTATGGCCACAGTTATAAGGGTCTGCTTCTGAAAGCAAATCAGCTGTGCTATCGTCTAACTCTGGGACATCTTCTCTCAGAGCTGCATTGGCAAAAGCAGAGATAAAAAACTAACAAAAATAATTGACAAACTATGACTATTTTTTAAGCTAACAATCTATTTTTATTAGCAACAATCTCCAAAAATTGTAAGCATTTGTTTAAATGCATATTCTTAGGGCCATGTTTATTATTTAAAAAGAAGGCAAATACTTTAAAAACATTCAATTACATGCTGATAAGTTTGCTACAAAAAGAAATTGTAGCCATTATTGGTTTGCAACTCTAAAGTAAAGAACAACCTTTTCTATAAAAGCTGTTATTTACACTGTGATAATGCATATTTTAACATTTCAGTGTTATTTACATATTGATTGCATATATTTTCTTTAAAATATTTTTTCTGCTTTGAAAGCTTTTCATGTAGAT
Source organism: Cyprinodon variegatus (assembly GCF_000732505.1). Taxonomy (NCBI): domain Eukaryota; kingdom Metazoa; phylum Chordata; class Actinopteri; order Cyprinodontiformes; family Cyprinodontidae; genus Cyprinodon; species Cyprinodon variegatus. The sequence continues at coordinate 758,895 of NW_015150602.1, forward strand.
TTTAACATGTACACCACATGATGTAAACAAGCAAAAGCTATTCCAATACAGTCAGGCACATAAATCAGAATTGTACCTATCACAGTCTCAGTAATTTTAATTAAATAGGGGTATAATTGTTATCTTAACATTTTTTCTTATATTCCTTCAGAGAAAAATAAACAGGAGGCAACATATTTAGCCTCATAAAATGTTTTCAAAAACAAAAAAAAGTCTGTCGGATCATTAGCATCTGGCATTCATGCATGGAGACACATAGCTGTTGTTAAACCAATAAACCTTGAAAAACGTCCAAATCCTACCTCTTTACCATCACTTTAATTGAAACACTGCCAAACATTAGACCTCTCAGTGTTAATAAACTTTAAAGAAACTTTTACCTGTTTTTAGTTTAAAAAAGTAAGACAAATGTAGGTGTTTGGAAATATTTCCGGATGTATAAAACACATAGACAGACATGTTTTATAAACTTAAGAAGAAACCCTTATTGCTTAGTTTAAAAAAGCCTCTTTGAGCTGTAGACTCAACAGAGAGAAATCTCACTGAACAGCTAACCAGTTAAAGTGGTTAAAAGAAGTACAGTATTCTACCAAATGAAAATTTGATGTTTTAAATTCATAAATCTAAATAAATGCTATTTGATTGCATTAATTTGTTACATTAAAGAATTATTATCCAAAAAAACCCTAATATAACTGTAGCATATGCTATGTTTAACAGCAGTGGGTGTACGTATTTGTTCCTTTCTTAAAATATAGATAGATAGATAGATAGATAGATAGATAGATAGATAGATAGATAGATAGATAGATAGATAGATAGATAGATAGATAGATAGANATATAGATAGATAGATAGATAGATAGATAGATAGATAGATAGATAGATAGATAGATAGATAGATAGATAGATAGATAGATAGTCAAAAGTTTTCATAGAATTCTTGTGTCTCCTTACTGTATGTGATTTTCTTTGTAGACCTGTATTGCAGCTAATCCATCTCTATTTGTCTGCTCACCTGGGGACATGCCTATAGCCACAGTAATAATGCACACATGAAAGATTAATGATATATTTCCCCCCAAATGCTGTCTGTATATGTATGTGTGTCTGCATGATTTAATCATTGACCTCTCAGGGATTTTTTTTTCTTTTGTGTAAGAGAACAACTACCATGTTCCTGTCATTTCCTATTTTGAATCAAAGAGGTCAACGCAGAAAATGTCTCAAAACCAATTTGTGTTTCAAAAAGACCCTTGAGAAATAGTGGCTTGTGCTGCGTTTGATATGAAAAAAGACACTTATCCCTTATCTATCTTTTCAGAGAGAATAAGAGAGAGGGAGAGAGATAGATGGAGGGTGAAGTGCTCCAGGAATCAGTGCTGCCTTGGTGAGATATGATGCTGCTCGATTTTGATCATTGACATTTGCTTTTTCATGCATCCCGAAAAAAAGGGAAAAAAAAAACAAGGCCTGCCTTCCATTAAGGAATTATTCAAATGACCTTCAACAGTGCATGTTTTCGTGCAGTTTTGTTGTGAGAATATGAGAACACATACTGACATCTCAATTACTTATGCAAGGCTCAGAGTGGGCCCAGTGGATGCAATCACCGTGTGTGCAATCCTCAGTCACTCCAAATCACCAAAGCTCCCGGACAGACACACATAATTCAGACAAGTCAGACAGGATTTGCATACAAAGACTACCACAAAAAGAGGGCATAAATAAAAAATGCACTATCTTGGGCAAGAAAAGAGCATAGGAAGGTAAGGAATACCGGTAAACTCTAAAAATATAAACATATTATGTATCTCATTTTATATAAATTAATATACTATTATAAAGTAACTTCTACAAGTGTTACTAGTTCTTGACCTTTAATGTTATTATGTTTAACTGCAATTTTCTATAAATTACCTTTGGATGTTTTTGTGAAATGCAAACTCAAAGTAGCACATAGATATGAAGTGATTAGATCCTGATCAGAAACCTAAAAATGAGGCATCCATGTTTTCTACTTCCTCATTGCACTTTGTGGTTAAGCATTTCAGTAATAAAACAAACAAATGCAAGATGTTCCCGTCAGAAGAGAACAAAAGTAAAACCGTACATAGAAAAGTGATAGAAAGTTAACACTATACATCAGCCTGAGAGCCTACTGTGAGACATGGGTGGAATCATTATGCTGAGGGGATGACTGTCTTCAGCATAGAGAGGGAAGCTTATCAATAACAGGAATATGATGGAGGAAATAACAGGATCCTCCTGGAAGAAAACTAACATGTTTTAAAAGGTAAATAATCCTTAACAAATATCCGGATCGTTTCAATCAGAGCATTCACTGAATGGCTGACCTGAATAAACCGTTAATGGAAATAGTTGACCCCTGATGTTTACAGACTGAACACTCAGTTATTTGTAAAACTAACAAAAAAGACTGAGGAGTACTAAACAAGCAGGATAATAGAGACGTTTATTAACATTTTGAAAGGCATAGCTTTCCTTCTGTCTTCACTATTAATGAGAAATCTGTTAGTGAATCAAATAAAATCACTAAATAAACATTGATGCTCATGATTAAAACTTTTGTGTTGTTGCCATTTAGTGGTAAACAATTGGAAACTATGCATAAATTATTATCAATCAGGAACATAAATTGAGCTTCAATCAGGACGTCTGATATTGCAAAGCAAGTGAATAATGTCCGTTTTTTCTCAATTTTTACATCAAACAAAGTTGTTGAAAGGCCCCCAACTCAAACACACACATACAGTAGGGCCCCACTCTGTTTTCCCTCTTTACTCTTTTAAAACCTGCATTATTTTTTTCTCCTTTTTTTTCATTCGAATCTTCTGCCCTTCTTGGAGGTGACACACTGTCTTATCGCAGATGATGGGTTGGGTGGGGGGGTTGGTAGAGGGGTTGGGGTTGTAGGGGCATGCAAAAAGCCGGGGTGGAGGCTAACCCGGCATCCCTTCATTAGCGTTGCATGGCGGAGATGCAGGGGCACCGTGACACATGTCACGGACAGCCAGCCAAGAGCCCACGTATGAAGCTGACACGCCGCGCATAATTTATCCCGTGACACGATCTGCATGTCGAGTTGTTGATCTGTTGTGTTTGGTTTGGACATGGGCGCTCTGGCAGGGGAAGACAGAAGGGGCGGTTATTATGCAGGTGGGTGGTTTGGGGAGGGAGGGAGTATCAGGGCAGGAGGAGGAGAGCGAGGGCGAAGAGGTGGCTTGTGTTGTTTTCGAGGGACAGCGGTGGTGGTGGTGGGGGGTTTGAAGCATCGTCTTGGTGTAGCACACACTGAAGGGGGCGACACGTTTGTCATGTCCACTGAGAAGCAACATATACATAAACAAGTGCATTCAAATCCACTAATGCAGACAGCCAGACTGTCTCTATCTCTCTATCACATAAAGACACAGGCCCCCGTTCACGCTTTGCTGACATGCACATTGAGCCATCTTGAAATCGCAGCGATAATCTTGTCCCTTAAGACATCTGTTCATGAGTGAAAATGACTAATATTGTTCAAATGACCCTGTGTCATTCCATTGGATGGGACTGTTTTCCAGGCGTCAGCTGCGGCGCGTCGTTAGAGCTGCTCCATCGACACTACGTCTCATCAAGCCCCGCTTTACTTTGGCTTCACTTAATCAGCACAGCAATTGAACATGTAGTGGTGTTTATACTGTTTAGCCATAAAAGCCGCGCCACAAATAGCCACATCAGCACAAGGTTATGTACTGTAGCAGCATTTACAAATTAGGAGACGAGCGCATTCAACTTGTGTGTAAACATCCGCCTTATTGGTGAAAAGCATTGAGGTGCGTGTCTTTGAATGTTCTCATCAACCATCAACTTCTCCTTTTCCCCCCCCCCCCCATCCACATCCCCAGCCTGACTCGTTTACATGAATTATGCATATGACTAGTCTGTTAGAAGCCCCCCCCCCCTTATCACAGTCCCTAATCCCTGTTGTTTCCATGGTAACCAGATTGGACGTGACTGTGATGTACAGTGCAGGCCCTCGAGGCCTTTTTATTTTCCTGGACAAGCCCTCACTGTGGGGCAGACAGGCAGGAGGTCCTGAAGGCCCCGTAGGTCACCTGTCCAGTTATATTACCACTCTGGTGCTGGTGTCTAACAGAAAATATGAGTTTCAGTCCCAAGGTTTATCTGAGAAAGAGAGCGAGGGTAAATATTCAGAGGTGAACGTGGACATTTATAAGGAATTGAATAATTATGTTGCAGATAATGATACCCCATCATATGAGGAAATATCCATCCAGACAAGCAATAATATTCTGGATCTCATTGAGTGTATTTTAATAAGTCTGAGCTGAATTATGAATAGACATTCATTGCAATTGTTAACGGCAGTGGTGGCAGTTTTCCTGAAGCAAATTATTTTGCCATTACAACTAAACAATCAGAAAAAGAGGAGCATCTTTTAGAGGTCTTTAGGGGAGAGTTTCATTCTATATGGTCGTGGAAACATAATGATGCCACAGAAAAATAAAACAAATGATTTGCAGTCACAAATGTATGGATCATTCCGTCCTGCAACTTTGGCAACTTTTGACTACAAAAAACAGCAAGGAACAATTTCTATTATAGTTTTGATTATACATCATTCATTGTAGGCCAGTTCTGCTCTTAGATTAATATTTCACAAATCAAGAAGTTCTGGTGGACTAGACATTTAATAATCAAAAAAGAAATAGCTTTTGGTGTTAGCGATCAAAACTCTCAGAGCAGATGGGGTTTTCCTCGCCTATTTCTGTTTATCCTGACTGGTTCCTCTGATCTACAAATATAAGTTCAAAGAGTCAGTGGTAAACAATTTAAAAACAAAATGAAGCAGGAACCATAATTTTTGTGAGGGATGTTTCAACTTGTTTAGCTGAGCACTCCTTTTGCCATATTTAGGATCTTCTTCGCTGAATTTGGCACCCTTTGGAAACTGCAACTATTACAACATTTTTAACGGAATCTTACAGCGGAAGTAAACAAATACTGTTTGAAAGATACAGTATCAGTATAGAGAACCTCATTATCCTTAGCGTCAATGGCTAATCTCTTTAACAAGTTTTTTCTTATTTTGAAGTACGAGCACCAATACTATAATAAATTTTGATTTCATCAGAAGACAATGAGGTTCACTTTAGAGGTTTCATTTTCTCAAAGAAAGTCTCAATAAAAAAGATTTAGAGAAAACTAGACAGAAGTGGGAAAACAAAACAACTACAATGCTGTTGTAAAGCAAGAAGGTTGAAGGTGCAAATCCAGCTTCTTACTGTCACATATACTCCTTAACTGCCATGTTTTGTTTGTCAGTGTAGGAATTCAGGTCATTTAAAATGAAGCAATAAAGCGGGCAGTTCAGTACTCAGTCCACATAAAAAAATTTAGCAAAAAAAAATCTTTTTTGCTAAAGACACAGTAGCTTACACCCCCCCCCCCCCGAAAAAAAAAAAAGAAAAAAAAAGAAAACAAAAGAAGAAAGAAAGAAAACAAAAGAAAATACACCAATACAAAAAAAGTGGCATAATAGAATCTGGATACTTTGTTTTATCTTCTCTGAATATTTCATCATCCAAATTTTCCAGCTTTCCATTTTCTTCTTAGTTTGGCTAATAACCTTTGTGACGTCCAGTAAAAGAGGAGGGTGGACCCACAGTGAGAGGAGGAGGGATGGAGCAGCACCTGAATCAACCTCCTCACATTTGTTACTTTAAACTAGGCTTTCATGACTTGGTTATGGTGGGTTAAGGTGGAAACATTTTAGACAGACGTTACAGAAGTAATTTCATTTATCCTTTTCTCCTTTTTTGCAAAACAGTGATGCTGCTGTAAGTTTATGAAAGTAAAAAAAGGAGGACACATTATTTCAAATAAACAGTCATGCTTCTTATACCTTCAGCCCCAGATCAACTGTGTTTTATAATCTAAGCAATATTCTTTCAAATGTCTAAATCATTTAGAAATATACATTTATTCACACCATTGTTAAGATATGTAATAAATCTTCATAGTTTAACACATTTTTCCTTCAGATTCTGATCTGAAATTCCCCAGTATGTTACCAAAGAGTTCCCAATGCGAGGCCCATAGCATAACAGATCCCTTACTATACCTAAAAATAGGTGATTTCAATATATTAATCATTTTTTGATGCCAAACCTATCTGAAGGATTTTAAACTCCCTGCAAAAGCATGATGTCCCTTTTCAAGCCCCTAAATCCTTTTATATTATCTGTGATGGTAGGAATAGAAGTTATTCCACCCGCTACGATTCTGAACAGGAAAAGATAATTTTCTGCAACAAATGTTTTCTTTATCCAAAGTGCGTAAAATAATTAACCAAAGATACTTTGCCTGTGATACGGATTGATAGACCTTTAAACATTTAGCTTCAAATTGAAACAGGAATGACGGTATTTTTTATTTTTATTTTTTTTTTGCGGGAAAGGACCACAGGTCAGATTCAAACCCAGGTCGCCTGCATTGAGGACTAAGGCCTACATACATGAGTCGTGTGTGCTAACCACTGCACCGCCTATGCCAAAACATCAAGGTAGAGATTCTTGTGCAAAAACATTAACACAGTAACTTGCATGGCTCTAAAATAGAGACATTCTGATGTTTATTAGACCTCAATTTATTTCCCCCCTCACCACAACCAATCAAAATGTCTTTCCTGATCCCTACAATAATGATCACACTGAGGGGATTTTTCAGTCACCCATATTCATATTCAACCATGGGTTCTTTCATTTTCCAGCTCAGTTACTGCTCCCTTGTGATCCTTATTAACATTAATCTATCAACTTGTTTTTTACATGTGCCCACGGAATTATAAACAGAAATAAATTTTACAAAAAGGCGTTTTTTTTAAACTCTGCCTACCCATTTTGTGAAATAATTCTGCTGTAATTAGTTCTGAATGAAAAAGTCAACCATACATTCTGGTAAAGTTGATTTAAAAAAAGAAATAAAGTCTGCATTCATACTGTGCCTTGCTAAGGTAGTAATCACCACTCAACTCTCCCCCAGCTTTTAACCATGTCACAACCACAAACTTAGATACAGGGTGAAAAACCGACATAAAGTTTTTTCAAAGTTGTGAAATAAAAGAAAAATGATCTATTTTTGTTTATTTATGTGAGACAGCAAAATATCAAAAATATTTTACATTTGTATTCAGCCCCCTTCCGAGGTAAATAAAGTTTAGTATAACCAAATGTGTTGCGTGTCTAACTGATAAACAGAGTCCAGCTGGGTGTAATTTAATGTCAGTATAAATCCAGCTGTTCAGTGACGGCCTCCGAGGTTTGTTAGAGGATATCAGTAAACAAACAGCTTCACGAAGAGCAAGAAACAGGACAGACAAGTCAGGGAAACAGTTGTTAAGACATTGAAAGGTTTAGGATGAAAAATATATATATTTTAGGATTTAAAAATCGCACGGGATACGTATGGCCTAATCGAAGTCGATAAGTGATTCCTATAACTAGACTTCATGGCTAATGTCAACAGATACACTCCTCTGATTAAACTACACTGCGAAAAGAAAAAAGAGGCAAAAACCTTCGGCCATTTCTCAATTCACAAGAATGCGAGTATGGACTTGTGTCCTCGCCAAGTATGAAAGTATGAATTTAAGGATGATTTATACTTCGAAACCAGGTCGTCTGTGTAGGTGTTGAGGTGAATCCAGAGATGTCCCCGCCCCCTCCGCAGACACTCTGCTGCACCTCTCCTAAATTGTAGGTGACCTTAGACAGTGCCGCAGACAGGAGGCCTCTGATTGGTCAAATCTTTATCCTCTCCATGCTCAGCATCTCCTGTTTGGTACCTTAGCGGCTTGTTTTTTTTTTTTTTGTATGACCGCCATTGTGGAAAACGACTCGTGAATTTGGACTAGCTAGAAGAGCGGGGTGCACGAGAACGCTGGGACCCTTTTTCCACCTGGATCCCCGCTTTTTTTCACCCTCACGTGCCTCTTAACCCCACTTCCTCACCGCCTCGGCCGTATCTAGACCCACAGCTAGTTCATGATTTTACCCTTTTGCGTTGTGGTGTGGAATAAACATAGCGCAGAACACGCTTCAATATTGAACATAAATCAAAAATGTCTGCGTCATACCTGCAACAAGCCCACTGCGACACACTGAAGTATAACCAGCCGTTGAAGGAGAACAGGAGCATGCAGCATAAATATTGGTCAATTGGAACAGAAGCGTACTCGTGACTTCACCACACGCTCAGCTCATCTGGAGCTGCATTTCACCTCTTGTTATTAATATTCTCTAGATAATAATAAATTCTTACTTTTTCATTTAGTAGGGGAATAATAACTAACACAGTCAGATAAACACAAATCCTAACACAAAACATAAACCCTCCATCAGAGCCAGCAGTACTTCACACATGGCAATGCTGAGAGAGGGCTGCTGCAGTCGGGCCCTGGCTGTGGATAGCCTCGGAGGTCCGCTGGTTGCCATGGTCCTCTCAACATCAGAACTTTTTTTAAATTACGCACTAAATCAGAAACTGGACTGCTGGGACAGCTGTCAATCTCGACAACGGAAAGTCTGCTCTGATGCATGTTCTTTAAAGAGGGAGGGGCGAGAACAACATCTGAGGACTTTGTCCGTTCTCTGCCTTGTGTTCTTGTGAATTTGAACAGTACTAGGGCTGAGAGCATGAGAACGCACAAGTAAACTTATTGAGAAACGGCCTTAGTCTTTAGATGAGCAAAGCTGGGACAGACATACGTTAACAGACTTGAAGCTTTAAGGCAGAGAAAGGTGTCCGTTCAAATAATCAAAAACTCAACTTAAACACAGGCATCAGTTTATAGTCATTTAGATAAAGAAAATGTATGTATATTATGTTGGAATTTCTTTCACAATTAATCTGATTCCTACTCAAATTTTACACCGAATAAAATGTTGATAAAATAAATAAGCTTGTAAATATGCAGAAACAAAATACAGATGAGGTGAAAATGTGCAAGGCTATGTGCTAAAGAAGAAAAAAACAAAAACACAAATATTTATGCATACTTAGATAAAACTTGTCCTATTCCCTTTGTATAGAAAAGATTGTATTCTGGCCATCTAATCTTGGAGGAGAGTTAGTGTTTATGATGTACACCTAAAATTCCTCATTGCTTTTGCTGAAGGAGGGATGAGTGAGAGCTTTGGTCTGGAGAAAACAGATTGGCAGTCACCCCAGTTAATGACCAGCATAGCAATACTAAGGTAGGAAGCTGCAGTTGGGTGTTGAGTTAATGGACAGCCTGTCACTTCCCTTGTCACCTCACCAAGATAATTTTACCCCTCTCATTGTTCCCATTGCATGCAGTATATTTACCATGAATTGGACTGGTTGCAAAGTATTCTAAAGTCAATCTCTCTGCAAGTTTGTTTTTAATTTCTTTTTTTTTTTTTCCTGCAGTGGTTGGTTTAGAGCAATGAATGATGCTTTGGTTTATTTCCTCCATAAGCTCCATGAGCACAGTAATAACACTAAGAAGAAAGACGCTTTTTGAAAGTGTTTCCAGAGCAGCCTGCAGAGCTTTTCTCTGACACAAAATCATGTGATACGTTTCCTTAAAACGCTTTGTGAAAAATGGCTCAAGGCAGGTTTTTTATAAAAGGCCGTTTCCGTACCTAATTCCTGACGAGAGAAAGAAATGACTGCTGCTTCACGGCACTTGTTGACAATGAGAGGTTTGATTAGACTTTCTTTTCTTCTTCATTTTTTTTGCTATACTAAGCACAGCTGAAAAACCACATAAATCCAATAGTGCTCCCGGTGAAAAAGATTTGATCTAAAATTAACAGAGGCCCTCAGTGATAAAGATTACCATTGCATGGATGCACATTTTTTATTCTTAAATGCTTGAACATATCCACTGGAGTTGGTGTTTAAATTAGCTTATCATCGGCGTAAATGTTGTGATTTTTGTTCTATTGCTGATCTACTAGAGTAAAAATGTCCAATATGCTGCAATAATTGATTAATAATAAACAAGAATTGGGCTTATAAGCCACAAAACCTTAAGACTTTATTACTGATCCACACACCATCGAATATATACATACACTAGAGTAAGACTCAAAGATGTGTCCCTTAGTGGGTTTAACAGTGGGTTCAACATTTGTTAACTCTTCTTGTTTTTTTTTTCCTGGAGCGGATTCCTTTTATTCATTGCCTCTGTCACCACAACGAATTAAGACCTTGTTTACAACCATCTTTACAACTTTGCATCTGAAATCTAAATTTCAGATGCAAAACTTTAATCACGCACCTTTACATCTGGGGTTCATAAATTAGCCTACATTTATTTCACAAGTCTAAACATTTTCATTTGCTTTAAAACTCTGGTAACTCCAGGCTGAAGCTTAATTTCGGATTGCTTTATTTAGTCCAAAAGCATTTTGATGATTTTCGATTCTTCTTGTAGTGGAAAACCAAACTTTGTCAAAGTTTCTACTTTTTAAATGTTGATTTTTGGTCATGTCAAAGAATCAGGAAATTGCCCTTTTTGTCATTAGTCCACTATTTTGGTGCAATATATCAGTGTCACTAGCAGTTAAACAGACCCTTGGCACAGTGCTGCCACTACCGTGCTTGACGGTTGATTTTAATGTTATGAAAGCCTATACCTAACCCTAAGCTTTTTTTAAATGTAAATCATTGTTATTAGGATAAACTCAATCTTCTGCTAATCACACAATTATATTTATTGTAACGCTTAAGATGTCCATTAGGGTGGCTTTTTTCTCCTATTGATACTCTCCTAAATGCATGCTTAGGTTAAACTGACTTCACTATACAGTTGCTCTTTTGTTCTAGCATCCTTCAGTTCCTCAATAGTTTCAGCATCAGATGTTTCTGGGTTCAATTCAATTTAATCCAAAACACAATAGACTGTTCTTAAACACCTCAACAAATATTTGTTCCTAGGCTGACATACTGGGACAGACAGACATAAGTGGGTGTTCTAAGGTATTAAGATTAACAAGCATCAAATCTGATTATGGACACTGTACCAACTGGTACAGTGTCCATAATCAAGCCTAAGTGAAAATTGTATGATGATATAATTGATGATCAAGAAACTACACATCAAAACTGGTTTTGGATTGGATAACACTGACTAACATTTTGCTTCTTTGAAGCTCCCAGTCATAACCTTGAAGACATTTGTGTATAAAGCTTGAAACTCAGCCCAATCAATGAAAATCAGTTAACAGCTTGAAATAATTCCACCATTGATATGAGTGTTGAAAGATCCAACGAATGTTACGTAAAAGGCATTTGATGTCTACAAAAAGCTTGCGAATCCACTGTTGTCCAAAACTGAAAGAGGGTCTGTAATAAGGGGGTCTTCAGCTCCAGTTATCAAGGCCCATTTCTTGATTGTTTAGTACTTTATGCCTTGAAAACATTAGTGGTTCAAGCATCATTAATGACCCAGGGGTTGTCTTTCATTCATGCCCATATACAAATAAACTTCTGACCGGCAGTGCTTTGACTTTGCTCCAACAGTTGTGAATTCTGCTTCCTGTTCCTGAGCCATGGATGGAGGTGATACCATGTGATTGTGCTACCATCACATTTTCCCCACAGCTAGCCCCACCCAGCCTCTGACAGCCAGCATCCAGTTCCCCCACCAACACCCTCCTCACCTTCGACCCCCTCATACACCTCACCCCCTCCCATCCTCTCCTTTGTTAAGCCAAGCTCAGGGTGGCATAGACACAGATGAAGGCGTGGAGAAAACACATGCCAAAAGGGCCCCCCTGCCACTCTCACTCTTGCACAGCGACAATGATAGGCTGTCATCACACAGCGATCAGCACTGTCACCCACAACATTGCAGTGCACAAATACACACGTGTATACAAGCACGCGCAAGCACACAGACACGCAAGCATGCACGCAACATGGCGTATGCGCACACACGCACGGGACCCATGGCTGTGAAAATCTGCACCAGCCCCGACAACACTGACAACCAAGTCATTTCTGTCACTTCAGTTATTTTTACACCAGGGCCTGACAACACATCAGAAATCCCTTTCTCTATGGGAACAACATGAGACCACTGCATCAAGCCCATTAGACGCCACGTGTCACATCAAATATCTAATTATCTGCTATTCAATATTCCCAATTAAGTTAGAAATGTTCACTCCGCACATTCACACAATCATTTAGCGCAGTGTTGTGTATGCAAAGTGAGATGATAAGCCTGGTCTAGCTGTTAAGAAGAGAGACAGGAAGGGAGAGAAAAACAGCTGCATTGCTGTCCTGGTGACAGTGAGGAGGCTGAGGTGCATGCTGGAGAATGATCGCTTGCTGTGGTTCAATCTTGTTTTCTGCAAATAAAATTTGACCGCAGACAAAGAGAAAGCGAGGCAGTTATTTCTTGTGCTTTTGTCCAGACTGGCAGGGTAAGAGTTAAGTTTTTCTTGGCCTCGGAGGCTGTCAGGAAGCAGAAGGCAGCTACATGATGAGTCTGATTGGCGGCCGATAGCTGGAAGATCAGTGGCAGGCCTGCGAGATGGATGCCATCTTGGCCTGCTTGTGATGTGCAGTTTGTCGCCCGGGCCTCACGAGGAAGGAAAGCCTTGAAAATACTGCTGGCTGTCAGTCAGGAGAAATGTGCTGAATTTTCAAAACACTCAAAAAAGAAAATAGAGAATTTTTTCACCAAATACCTTTAGATTATTTTCTGCAGCCTCTTGGATATTTGTGTTGCAGTTATGGAAAAATAACAGAATAAAGTTTCGGGTTTGGTTTAGGGGACAAGAATAAATACTTGGAAGCACTCCTCATTATTCCTCATTAGAAAAAAAAACATAGTTTAGATTACTTTTCACATTTCTTTACACAACTAAAATGTCTTCTCTGTATTATTTATAATGTGTACATGTTTTTACCTTTTTCAGACTTGTTTAAAACCTAACACACTTGAACATGTCTTGGTAGGTTTTCAGCAGTGGAGATTTCTTATTGAATACTAGGGAGGCTAAACCTCCCAAGGAAATGTAAAAAACAAAAAACAAAGATCAAATATGCATTTTTAAACTTCATAAATGTAGCCATTAAACTGAAGTTAAACCAGATCTAAACAAGACAAAAATCAAGAAAAGACACAGAAATGAAACCCAAACACTACAGGATTATAAAACAGAAATGATCCATATGGGTTTGCTTGCTGGCACCAAGTTGTTTTTTTTATTTATTTATATTTTCTAGTTATAATTTTTAGACATGCCTGCCTCATTTCCTGTGATAAATACAATTTGTCATTTAACACGTCGTTTCAAATCAAACAGAACAGAAGATCATTCACAAGGCATCAGATGGACCCTTTCCACAACCCAACAGGACCTAGATTTTGCCGATGATGCAGCAGGGGACAGCCCGACTCAGCACCTATTCACAAGTTGACCCTAAAGATCAACCAGAAGAAGACAGAGGTGATGCTGCTGGATGTTGCAAAACCCATAGGTCCAAGTAAACGGAGAAGACTTGCCAACAACTGAGAAGTTCCCCTGTCTGGGCAGCCTAGTAAGGCATGATGTCTGGATATCTTCCCAGTACAGCACCAAGACCAAACTGGGGATCTACCAGAGCTGTGTGCTGTCTCGTTATACAGATCTCACAGTAGTCACATCACCAGGCTGTTTGTTGTCCACACCAAGAACCTCAGGAAAGTGCTACTAAATCTTTTTGCCTGACACCATCTGAAACCAACAATTACTTGCCTGATGCCATCAAGACAGCATGAAGACCATCATCATTAGAAAGGATTGGACGGGTGATGAGAAGAGTGCAGGACAACATCCCTCAAACAGCCCTTCACTGGATGCCTGAAGGAAAGAGGTAAAGACAAAGAAATACCTGACGCTGCAGTGTGGAGGTGGAGCTCAGGACCATTCAAGATTTTTGGAGCACCATTCAGAAGCTAGCACAGAACTGACAGATGTGGCGATACTTTGTTACTACCTTTAAATGCCATTCAGCATAAAGGGAATGAGAGAGTTTCAAATCAAACATCTAAATCGGATGTTTCAGCTTGAAGATTTTGGCACATGGAGGAAAAAGTTAAGACTCCACCTATTTAAAACATCTAAACACCTTAGTTGCATCTTTTTTGGTGAGGACTAGACCATACGTTAATGTGGGGCATTTTGCAGTGTCCCTAACCTTTAAGTATGTATGAGCAAACTCTCAGAAATTCAAAAAATGCTAGAGTGTGATTACACAAACATCGGGTAGTACAGAATTTTACAACAACTCAAAAATACTGATGCTATTTAGCTTAATTCGATGAAAGGGTGTAAATATTTTACAATCAGTGGAAAATAGTAGATTTCTATAAATTGTTTCCATTGAATGAGGTAGACGGGGACCCTCTTTAGATGTCGCCCTTCTTCTGTCTTCTGATTTTTGGGAAACATACAACCCTCCCTCAAAGCTGTAACGGTTTAATCAGGAGTACAAAATGGATATGTAGCTGTTTTCAGTGAAGTGTAAACGATCTCCTCATATTGTAAATAGTTTTAATTTAAATCCATGTAAACCACAGGCCGACATATTTCCTACACCCTCAGGGAAAACCTGCCTAACGACCCTAAAGCTTTCAACCCCTTTTTCCCGTTTAGCCCCATGTTTGCCATGACAGAGTGGGATTAACCACAGTGTATAATGCTCCACATTTGAGCATCTCCCTTTTTAAAGTTAGTGACAAAACAGGCAAATTAAGCCCTTGCCCCTTGCACCCCCCACCCTTCATATCCAGCCATTCTGCCCATGTTCTGTGTGTTTGTAGCCTGAAGCAAAGATCTGCGCCACATCACAGACAGTCGGAAGAGGACAGCGGGGTCAGCTTTGCCTGCAGGCATGGAGGACCCCTCAGAGCTGCAGCCGCTTCTCATTTCGACTTACAAGGAACATGCACAACAAGTGCGGCCACGGCTGCATCTTCTGACCAGGAACTAACATAATAACATGAGCAAACCAAGACGGACAAACTGGGAGAGAATCAGTGCTTGGAAATGAGAATGAGGTTATTTTGCCATCACCCTTAGCTGGCATTGGAATGGATATTTGTAACATTAAAACACATGTATATTTAGTAGCAGTTAAGGAGGTTCTTATTTGAGCAGTATCAGATAGAGCAGCTAACTGCTCTACTTGCTGTGACACAAAAGCAAGCATGCTACAAGGGTAGTAAAATGATTTGATTTTTTTAAGCCTTTTTCAGTTTTAACTGTTTTTATTTCCCAAGGAAACCAAAATCTGACTTATCATCAAATCTTTAAATAAGCTGGATACTTATTTAGTTAAAATATATACAAACCAGCACAATCAAATGCATTTAAAAAGCTTAATTTCCTAGTCGAGTAAAATTAATATTTTTTTTTACAGTTCTATTCAGTTTTATTGGAACAGTCACCCTAGCACACAATATAAAAAAATAGAATATGGAAGGGTTTTTCTCTGCACTCTCTAGCTTTCAATCAAATAAAGTAAAGAAAAACATTAATTTTGGTTCTCCTGAACAAAACACCTTTTTTTTTTATTATTGCTTTACTAATATTTACTGCTAAATATTTTTCTAAAGCTGTGAACTGTTCAACATTTTACCAGAGGCTTTAACTCCAACTTAATTTAGCTATCCATCATCTAAAATATTTCTATAAAAGCTTTGGACAAATGGGCACCTAAGCTGATGTGAATAACAGCACTTTTTAACTGAACAAAGAGGATTTGTGAACCTAGATGTTGGTCATGTTGTACATTTTTACTTTTCTACATTTACTGAGCCATTTTAAGACACTAATATTGTTTTTCAGAACCTCTGGCTGGATATTTAGGGTTGTTGTTCATCTCAGAGGTGAACCTCTTTCCTAATATCAAATTATTTGTATCATCCAACAGGTTTTCATTTGCTATTGCCTTACATTCATCTTTGAACACTTATCCTATACTTGATGGAAGAGACTGTCCATACAGGATAATGATGCCACAACCATGTTTTATGTTAAGAATTAATAATAATAATTGAATATCATTGATATCTCAATGGATAAATTCACCTCTGCATTTAACCCATCCCCTTGGGGAGCAGTGGGTGGTGCCCGGGGAGCAGTGTGTGGTTAAGGGTCTTGCTCAGGGACCCAGAGTGCCGGCAGAGGAGATCGAACTGGGTACTTGCAACCTTCTAAGAGCACAAGAGCACTGCTCTAACCACTAGGCCACCCCCTCCATAAAGTACATATTGATGTACAGGGTTAGTTTTCTGCAATACAGTGTGTGATATGTAGGAAAAGAATTACTAAGTGTTTAGACTGTCTACCTCCTACTGCAGGCTTGCTGTGTTCGCCACCTAGCTTGATATGTGTGGTAAAGATAATGTTTTTAGGCATTCTTCCAAACATAGATGTCTTCATGCTGCTCTTCCATTAAGGCAAAAATTGCACAACAAACTGTTTTACTTTAATGATAGTGTAGTTGTGATGGTCATATGGTCAGTAACCCCACACACAACCACTTTTTTCATAAGTTTTAATACACAGTAGCATAAATGTATTGGTTTGTTTATTTTGACAAAATAAGAAGACATTAGTTCCAACTGTAGCGTGCACATTTGGTTAACCTTTGTATATTTAATTTTGTCAAATGCTTAATATATTTTGTGCTTTCTTTTCTGATGTTGTGGGAGTGCCATCAACTAGGAGAATGTGGCTGACAATCATGGACTGATTGGGTGGTACCATCTGGAGTTCCACTATGGGGGAAGACCAAGTTTAATCCTTAAGCTAAATGTTTAGTTATTTTTGTTAAATTGGTGTACATTTTCTCCCTACCTCTTCCTCAGTGTGTCAGTCTGGTCTGATCAGCCAGTATTTACGTCCCCATTGTTTTCTGTGTGTCAGGTCAGTTTTGTTTGTTGAGTTAGATGGGGGTTTGATATGTTTGAGCTTGATATTTTTTACCCTTAGTTAGTCTCTTCATTTGACCTCTTTTAAGGCCCCTGAAATCTTTGTTTGGATTATTGTTACTTTGGGGAAATAAAACCCAGTTTTCTTGACAATCACCGCTGTGTCCTCATGCTTGGCTGGCTCGGTCCCTCACAGTAGTGATGGTGGATTGAAAAATGTGCGAGGTTTTTTCTTTAAGTTTGGGTTTATTGTTTTAAAACCTACCGGTAACTCTGCTTTAAACTTGTGCTGTTTGTTCACTAATGACTAAATAAAAAAACAGGCAAGCTATATGAACCAATCAGTTGGCTCCTAATAAGGTGGCTGGTTACCATGTTTTTTATTTAGGGATATCACAGTGAAGCGGTTATCAAAGTAAGATGACCAATTTCAATGTATCAGAGTCCTTCTACAGCCAGTCATGTACTTTGAGTTTTCAGAGTTTTGGGGATAAATTCAAATTTATGCCACTCTTAAATTTTGGTAGTAAACTGTATCATTTTATACCCATCACAGGGTAGAGTACTACTTTGTTGAAATATGCAGATTTTTAAGACCGTACTGTGACCATCAGTAAAAAGCTTCTAGGTGTGAATAGTTTTGTAAGACACAGTATGTTTAATTTGATTTGAAACTCTTTGCTTTTAAAGCTGTTAAGCTCAAAAGCATTTTGAGGAGATTAAAAAAAAGAGTGTTAAACTTTTACCTCTTTATAAATCGGCACATAAGTGTTCTTTAAAGTGAATCCCCTTTATGAGCCGGTGATTATATTCTACTTTTCAGTTATCATTAATTTTATTTCACTCTGTGCATTCTGGAAAAATGAAGGGCAGATTTATAGGACACTGGTCCTTAATGAGGCCTGTTTTGGATTTTTTTTTTTAAATTCGAGATGAGGTCCTTATCAGACGCTGTCTTCCCTGGGGATTGTCACCCTTTCCGGAACACGTTTCCACGTAAGAGATTTCCCTGACACAAAGGCATCTCTCATCTATCTGCAAAGCTTCTTGAAGTGTTTATCCACCAGAACTGACAGAGAGCTGACTTTAATTAGCACCATCTCCCTTTTCTTTTACCCCCCCTCACCACCACCACCACCGCTCTCCACTCCTCTTCTTTAGATTGCGTAACTTCGAACCCAGCAGTGTGTTAGGCTTTATTCACTGATGTTTTTGAAGGACCGGTTCACAGAGAGAAGGCGAGCGAGTTGGCTGCTCTCCTCATTTATGGCATGTAATTAAAACTAAATGACAATTCCACTCTGCTATTTAATTAACCACTTTAGATAAATGCAAACACACATACAGTGCAGAGCGGGAAGGCACATACACATCACTCATAGAAGCACAAATGAGTAATTCCACACGGATACCAACCAAATCCACCAGGCAGACACACACAACCCATTGCAGTGAGGCAGGTCACACCCCCACAAGCCTTATTAAAACCCATAATATTTCAATCTGGGGCTTTACTGACTTTGATAATGTTTAAAAAGGAAAGCCGCCCCTCCCTAGACTCTTTTTTTTTCCTTGTGGGGGAGTGTCAGTCAAGTTGACACCCTGTAAATACTCTTTCAAGCTCCCCCCTTTCAGCTATCCCCCCTCTGTCCAATCATTTGTGAGCTTTTTCTCAGTGTTAATGATGAAGGGTTTAATTCATCATAACAGTATTCGCACAACCTCTAATTAGCGGCAACACTCGTACAACAATGCCAGCGTTATCTCCTCATGCAAATGAGCTCTCAGTGTGTTGCGTTTGCTAATTTTATGAAACGGTAGGGCGATAACTACGCAGGCTGTGCTAATCTTCCCTGCGTTTAACCCTGGTTTTCCTTTTAATCCGCCATCCATAGCAAACACACAACAAACAACAATAATCCTATTATCGGCTTGATGATTCTTCTTCTTATTTCTTTTTTTTTTTATTCTCTAATTTAATCTCAATTATGGAGTGGGAAAAAAAAACATTGATAAGCACTTTCTGTGTACATTTGAATCTTTGCTTAAGATTACCGAGTTCATCAATAAAACCCCTCTGGTAATTTCATCCACACCATTTTGTTTCTATGAAACATAAATGGTTAATTGTTTGTACTGATGTTGAGTTTGGAGTTTGAAGTATGGAATTCAATTAGCATCAGACTGGGACGGGCTGCTGGAAAAGTGCCACGTTTTATCACATAAAAAAACTAATGATTTTTGTTGATATTTGTGCTGTAGAAAAAAATAAGACTTTTGCAAATACAAATGTAAAAAGTATGATGTGCATTATTATTCAGTCCCTTTATTTTAATACCCCTAAATACGATGCAGTTGAAGCGGTTACATGTATGTTAGAGAATAAGCTGTGCACGAATGAGCAGCATAAAAGAAACCAAGAAACACAAATGAAAGATTAGGGAATGTCATTCAGAGGAATAAAATAGAAATAGTACAGCAGAATAATTATAATACAAAAACAACAAAACATAACGGCCAGTATAAAACATTTCTATTCATCTTAACTTTTCCTAGCATTTTAAAATCACATTTAGCTGCCAATGCGCTGTTTGTATTTGTGTGGATGCAGGGTGTGCATGTTGCAGTGGGTGGTAGGGGTCTAGCTTGTTATGACCCTGAGTTCAGTAACCTTGTCCGTATTGACAGCTCCTGCTATTTGGGGCCATAACTGTGAGGGATCCCTGCGGTTAGATTAGTGAAAGATGAATGCTCTTTGCCTGTGTGGGAACATGAGAGGCGGCCTGTGCAAAGGCTTTAGCTGTTGCTCATTACGCACTTTACCTGTTGTCTTTGCTGGGGGAATACTTCATATACTGTCTCATTTCCCAATAGTGTCGACGACAGGAAGTACAGGCATCTTACAGTATAGCTCTTCTTATACTCCAGTGTAGACATATTCTATTTATCCAGTTTAGTTCTTTTAGTTTATTGTAGTTCTCAAATGAGGGAAGAAAAATCTCCCAAACTTTTAAAACTGTAGATATATGGATTTTTAAATTCATTTTAAATCATTTAACTTTCCTTAATCAATGACAAGAAATTTAAATTATTAGTAATTTAAATCCGTGTCTAATATAATTTGGAGATTTAGCAAACTTAGAGATTTTCAGTTGTTTTCATGTTCAAAAAGGTAGATTTGTCTACTTAGAACTGTGTTTGTGTTTTCTCTAAATCTAGTCTGCATGAACCCATGACAGAAAAATCTGCTCTGTGAATAGAGCTCTTAGCTAGAAACCTTAACAACACCATTACAACAAAGCTGTTATTGTGTTTTTGTTTTGTTTTTGTTTTTTTGCTATCAATGCATCCACCTAAAAAAAGTTAGCTTTATTTTTATTTTGATGTAGATGTTATCCAGCTTGCTGTCACTTACTGGCATACAAGTGCTGCATTTTTTGAGTCAAATGTCTGAGATTTAATCATAAATACAGCTCAAACAATGAGATGATACACATTATTGGGTTTAAGAGAGTAAGACATTTTTGAAACATATTTTACAATATTTTAAAAATACACACAAAGACAAAGTTGTTGGTGCCCGTTGTTTAATGAAAGAAAAACCACAATGGTCACAGATATAACTTGAACCTGAAAAAATTAATAATAAATTTAAATTCGTTGACAATGGACAGATGACAATCAGAAATAGCTTTTTAACCATGCTTTATCAGAATACTTATAAAACATTAACTAGATCTGGTCAAATATTATGGTACCTCTAGAAAAGACTCAAAATAATCTGACCAAAGACACGTAAAATCAAGGGGTGTCCACTAATTAACCTCACATGTGTCTAGAATGTAGTACATAATAAGTCAGTTGGCATAATAAGTCACTTTGCTGTTTGGTCACATGGTGTGTACCACACTCAACATGGACCAGAAGAAGCTAACAAAAGAGTTGATTCAGGCGAAAATAAAGACCATTTAAGAGATACATTTGAAGATAATGATGATAAGACCATCTCCAAGCAACTTGATGCCAGTGTGACTACAGTTGTGTATATTATTTAGAATTTAAGATCCATAGGACTGTAACCAATAATACCAAAAATACCATTAATAATAATATTATTGGTAAAAAGAAATGGCCCACAAAAACTTGTAATGAGCATATCTTGAACTTTAAGCTCAAGAAACATCAGTGTCTGCTTGCAGCATACGTTGATGTTTGAGCAAAACTGGACTTATTGGGAGACCAAGGAGGACAGCATTGTTGAAAAGCCAGACTGCTATTTGCTAAACATAATGTTGCAGGCCACAAAGCTTCTTGTAGAATCTCCCATGATCAGATGAGACAAAATCAGAACTTATTGCCAAGGCACATCAGCTCTATGATAAAGACTAAAAATAAAAAATGAAGGATATAAAGAATAGAAAACTGATCCTATTGTGAAACATAAAGGAGACTCAGTTTTGTTCTGGGGCTACTTAACTTTATCAGGGATAGGGTGCCCTTATATCTCTGCAGGGTCCTATGAAATCACAAAACTAAGGAATTCTAGAAAGATATGTTCTACTACAAAGTGTCAGAAAGCTTGGTCTCAGTAGCAGGACATGGGTCTTGCAAAAGGAAAATGACCCAAAACACACAGATAAAAATATCAATGAATGGTTACAAGTAAAAAACAACACTGTCAGGGCTCATAGAAGTGGCCTTCTATGAGCCCTGACTTAAATCCTATTGAGCATCTTTATAAGGGATCAGTTTACTTATGAGGAGTGGGCCAAAATACCTGCTGTGAGATGCAGAAGTCTCACTGCCAGTTATAGGGATCATTTGATTGCAGTGTTTGCATCAGTAGTTGAGCAACAAAATATTAAAAGGTACCATAATTTTTGACCAGGCCTGTTTAATGAATTAAAATTTGATATAATTCAGTTGAAGCATGGTTAAAGAGCAATGTCTGACTTCCGTTTGTTGATTTTCATAGAATTGTTATTTATCATAACCTTTGTCACTTTCAGGTTATGTATTCCAAGTTATTGACCAGTGTGTGCCTTTTTTTCACTGAAGGTATAGAGAATGATCTAGTGGATCATCTAAATAATTGGTTCTACTAATTGTCAATAATTCTGGTGATATGTTTATTTAAGACCGTCCTACGTGCTCATCCCATTAGCTATATTTTTCTGCGCATGCACACTTTCAGCCGCATATGTGTGGTGAGCTACAGTTTCAGACAGTCATTGAAACTCACCATACTTACCGCGGCTCTTTGAAAATGGACGAGGGTCTAAAAGTGTCTATGAAGTGTATGGGAAGAAAAGAAAGGCCTCAGAAGAGGCAGATATATCCCGCAATGCTTTGCGCAAAGAGCTCTCCTCGCAAAGCTTTATGGGATTTGCTGTCACAGTGGCCCAATGTCATTATATGCTGTCGCTACCCAACAGCGGCAACTAATAACAAAGCTGGTGCAGGCACCATGCAGTGGAGGAGGAGTTAAGTGATCAACAGGGAGTAAAAAGTGGTGATCAACGGTCAGTTAACTAAGTTCACAATATCCTCTATATAGTCCCCTCTCTATACAGTGATTGAGGGATTTAGGGTTTAGGGTGGAAGTTCAGTTACAGGTGCATATGCATTTCTTTTAAAAGTAAAGAGGGCGGGTCTTTTCAAAAGTTCGCGAAAATCCTCCACTAAACCTTTAAATGAGCGATAGCAACTATTTTTTTTTAATGCCTGTAAAACCCCTTTTTCTTATCCTAAAGTAGAAGATTTGCTTCAAGGAGTCAGTTTAGAAATATTCACTCCCTGTTTGATGTTCTCAAAGTTTGTCATTAGGACTAACATACAAAACTCTGTTAGTAAATCTGTACAAAAACTTGTTGTGTGATCAGAGCCAATCCTTTGCACTAGATTGTTACTGCAAAGTAAATGTTCACAGTCAAAAACCCAAACAGAATATGGAAAAAAAAAAAAAGATCAGAAAAGTGTAATATAACCTACAGTTTCAGTGCACACAAGCTTTATTTAACATTATTTTTGTCAAATGATCCTCAACGGATCATTTGGCATTGCCTGGTTGTATTTTCCTGGCTGGGTCAGAGTAGACAGCTGCAGGCTGTGGGCTGATGGTGTCGACTGAATGATAGTGAACAGACAGGCGAGGGTGGGAGGGATCATCTAACCGGACATCTAATGGGTCGAGCATGTGTTGATACGGCTTCTGACGACATCCTCCTTCCTCTTTCTGAGCCCACCAGCCATTTTTCTTAAACATGTAATGACTTCTCATAATTAGCATAATGTGCCAACTTGTCTGCTGCTTTAAGCTGTCACAGTGTATTTGTCTGAGCTCAGCCAATTACAGCCTCAATGAGAGGGTGGGGGTCTTCAAGTGAGGGCAAATAGAGGCTCACATGATTGGCCACATCCCACTTACTGTTAGTCTAAATCCAAGTATAATGCATTGTTAATAACATTAAACTTGACAATGGATTGTAAATCAGCTGAATAGGAAGCTTTATTTCTTGTACTGGCTCCACATGTTCAGTTCATTCAGAGTTTCAACTGAAACATAGAATTACTAATATTGGATGGATTACAAAATGTGAACATCTTTTTATCAAATGAAGCAATGCTTTAGGCAGACTATCAGACTATATACATAGTATATTATAACAGTGCAAATACCACTGTTTTTGCAGTGTTTTTTATTGATCTATTTTTTATTTAATTATTATTAGAAGTCCAAAATGTGTAAAAATCCTATGGAAGGCTATTTCTGCCTCTGAAAGGTTAAAGCTATATACTAAAAAAACAAAAAACAAAAAAAAAACACCCAATAAATACCTAACATTGGCACGGCCTTTTACTTAAAGAGAACTAATCAGCTTTAAGACATATTTAAAGGTTTTTAATTCAGTATTGTAAAATTTAAAAAAAATAAAAAATATGCTAAACGTTTCCCCAAATAGCAAATAAAGACAAATAAATCTTTCTCACTTTCATATTTTAACCAAAGTGTGTATTTTCAGGATTCTTAATGAGAAATCTGTTGTATATAAACTGCATTCTACAATTTGAGATTGGTCTAAAGGTGATAAGACCATATTTTTGGTCTTAAAATGACAAGTCTTGTTTTGGTTTCAATCTTTAAATCTGGACATAGCGTACCTCTTACATCATGCTTCTCTAGGACCCCACTCGGACCTCACGGACAATCATTTTCCCAAGGAATAACAGCTGAACAGAGGGCTATAATGTGTTGATTTGTACACAGTCAACTCGGAAGACGAGGAAAGAAAGATAAAAGAGATTTCTCTCTAGGTAAAAACAACAGCATTATTGCAGCTGCTTGTGCATAGCTAGCATGTTGTTAAAACTCTGGGTTGCATATGATTGACCCCTAGAAGACTCTAGGGTGCAGCAGAGAAACAAAAAATTCTCACATAGGCTTTTCAGTGAAGTGAACAGCAGAGCAGAGTAAGGGACTAAACATTTTAACACCTATTGGACAAAGACCTAATGGTGTTGGGAGATATTTAAATAGTCATATACACCAAGAAAAACCTCAGTTTTTAAAATAAAAACTTTACATCATATTGCCGCCAGCATGCCTTGCTTTGGATATGGTGTTCTTTAGGAGTATTTTAGTACTTTTCTCCAGCCAAATATTTATATTACGTTTATAGTGAAAAGATTGAAACTTTTTTTTTTACTTAAGTTTCAGTTATATTTTGAGTTACCGCTAGCTTGTCAGATAAATTCAACTAAATTGACAAAGATTCGAGTTTTGTTTCAGAGATTCACATAAATTACTAAAGATGCTTTAGCTAAAAACATATACACTTAAAAAAGAATACAACTGATTTTTGCATTTACTTAATCATATTTAGTTAAATACAACTGTTTTATGTCCTACTCTGAAAACATGAAACGATTGTGTTAAAGTAATCAAATATGACTAAGTAAATGCAAAAAATGGTTGCATTCATTTTTTCAGTGTAGTCCAGAACAAAATGAAGAGTTATATACTTGTGAGGACTGTTGGATTTTTCCTTTTCTATTGAAGTCCCATCTACACTGATATTTAGGAGTATTCCCAAAGGTATTTTGTCTTTTAGCTCTTTCTTTCACACAGATGTTTTACGTTTTGGGATACCAAAGGCAATGATTTTTTTTTAAAAACTGGGTCCCAAAACTGAAAGATTTCCAGATGCAGGTTCTTTGTTTCCTTGTATACCTATCTATGCTCTAAGAAAAGATTGATTGGTTAGACCAGTTTTGGTTGGATTTACCAATATATCGGTTTCAGATCAACCAGTTGGTTAACCAAACAACAAATAAAAACGGTAACAGATGGTTTACAAATCTGACTATTTGGCTTTAGTCAAGTACTGAAAAAAAAGACTTAACTCACCCATATGCAAAGTCAAAGCAATAATGTAAACATTTAAAACAGCTGCAACTGTGATTAATAAGACTGGACCATGACTTCTGTTTACCTTGTCTTCACATACAGTGAGTAGGATGGTAATGTAGGCTAAAATAAGATGTCCAAAGCTTATTGTTAGAGAACTGCCACAAAGCCTGGATTCTAGGGGTACACACGTCTCTATAGCAACAGTTTATTGCAATAACCAAATGTGTAAATAGTCTGTGGGGTTCACTATAAATGTATCTCTTCTGGGTTTATTCCCTGTTATGCTCCTTTAACTAAGAAAACATTTTTTTTCAACAGTCACAGCACTCATGTGGCTAACTTTTGAAACAATTGGACTTTCACAGAAGCATACTCAGTTACTGGATGAAGGAAATATACAATCTACAAACATGAAGGTTTCCAACAGCTGCGTATAATAAAAAAAAAAAGATTTTTCCTGTAAGAGTTAAAGTTCTTCTTCTGCCTCTTTTTCCTCTTTTACCTGGTCTAAAGATGTTGTAATGAGTTAAAAAAATATTTAGATTTACCTTTAAGCAAAACATCTAACAGAGGCTGATTTTTTTGTCTCTGTTAGTTTACACTACCTTGCACAAGTGTTCATGCTTTTAATCATTTGTGTTTTATTCTATACAACATACATCAACAAATCTTATGTGGAAAATCTGGAAAGTGTGAAATCTTTGTATTTATATACAGCCCTCATAAGTCATGAGTTTTCCCACAGTTACAGCTGTTTGAGCTTTGTCCCTATGAGCTTTGAGCATCCCACTTGGGAAATTTAGTCTGTTTTTTATTTTCAGTTTAAGAAGCTTCGTTTCAAGGTGGATCTGTATTTAGCTCCATTATCTTGCCATTTCTGCTAGAGAAAAGAATTCCCACAGTATGAAGCTGCCACCATCAGCGTTTCTTCTCCCACACATGGCATTTTACATTTAAGCCAAAAGCAGTTCTATTATAGATTAATCTAACTAAAGTACCTTCTTCCATGTGAACTTCCACTTTGCTACCTTCATGGTTTGTGGCAAAACTGTGGTTAAAACTGTGGTTAAAACTGGACTTAGGCTTCTCTAGATATTTGCCTTCTCCTTGCTGGTGCTATAGGAAGGTTAGATCTGTGAAATGCACTGCTAATACTTGGTGTTACTCTATAAACCAACCCTGTTTTAAAGTTTTCACAACCTGTCCAATGTGAACATTGGTCTTCGGGATGCAGCTGGATATTAAGTTTAAAACAGGCGCAGCTTAACTATATTAACTAATTATAGAACTTCAAATCCTAAAGTGTAGCCATTCAAACTTTCCTCACTTTCCTTGACTTGGCTGGTCCCCTACAATTCCTTTTCAAACATCAATCTTTGTACTAAAATATTCTTTCTGTCATGATTTGTGGACATTAGGATTTAAAGGGAAGCGTCATCTCCTGGTCAGACCCTGTATTTCTGTGAAAGGGTGGAGTCAGAGTAAAGAAATATGCATGCCCAGGAGAAGGCCAGTGGCGGGAGGTTGGAGGGGATTTGGCTGGGAGTCACAGGCGAGTGAGCTGCCATTTGCCTGGCGTTTGACTGGGAAGGGCCATTTTGAATGGCTGCTACTGTAATTGGTCACATTGGATTGTTTTTAGGGGTGTCAAAATATAAGTATAATTTATCTTCATTTTTTTGGTTATGCATTGCTTTGTTGCAGTTTCATACATTGAAATTGTAGCGATCAAAAATATGGTAAAGCTTTTTGTATATACAGCCTTTTAAATAAAAATATTCCACAAAATATCTTACTTCAAACACCAATATCATACAAAGCTCTCTGCTTTTATCTGTGCATCTAACAATGTCTTATGTAACTGATGGCCTTCTAAGGTTTGCGTAACATCAGTTAAAATCTGATGAATCTGATAGCTGCAGTGTGTTCCATACTGCCTTGTTTATGCAGTCAGACAGCATGTCCAAATGCAAAATAAACTCAAGACCAACTTATCAGTCGCTGAGGATGCCGCATTCATCCTACTCATTTTAATCCATCACCATATGATTCCTGCTCCCCCTGCTATACATCCAAACTCCCGGCAGCCTTATATATAATGTATCTGAACGGAAAAGAAATGGAGGTGACAGAGTCAGTAGTTACTATGATCAAATATCATAGCTGGGGGCTAACCGGGCATCAGGGCCCTCTGACAGACACAATCCACAGGGAGAGAGGGAAGGGAGAGAGAGGATTTCCGCAGCATAAGGTAAAGGATGGTCGTGTGTTGATATAAATCACATTTGCTAAGGCTAATCTCTCAGGGTCTCTGGCAGGATAAATACTTTGCTTATAGATCCAACACGCCTCACTCTCCGCCACTCATTGGGCACGCTCAGTAGGCACAAGGCCTCCATGGGCACGGTGCTGCCTCTTCCTTAAATCATTCCTCGTTTCAATTCCCATCTTTTTTCACTCCTTCTTTTTGACACTGTAAGGCTCAGTGGTTGGCTTGGTGACTGAAAGAGAGATGAGAGAGATCTTATTCTCATTTTTCTCTATTTCCTCAACACCTCCCATCAGTGAAGAAAGCAAAGCAGTCTCTGCAAACCTTTTTAATCTCACATCTCCCCTTAGCCTTACTGCATTGTCAAAAAGGAAGAAATCTTAACATCAATGATGAGTTTATTTACTTTATAGTAAGGATTGATAAAGCAGAAACCTCATACAGGGTTCGAATTGTTAACCTCTTCTGCTTTCTTCCTTAAATGGACAATCATTTGAGGTCATGCTCTCTAACTGTTACACGCTTTTAATATCTCACCTCAAGTAGCCTACATATTTCTCTTGATGTTTTTATTAAATACAAATCCACATTCATTTGTTCCTGAGGGTAAAAGCTAACTGCAAGTAGATATGTTACAATAATCAAGGTTTTAAAAAGAATAGTCCAAAATTATTAAAGCCTTATGTTAGAAGATTCTGATTTCTTCTTAAAAGCCGCCACAATTTGTTTTTTTCCCCTTCTCCACATATTTCTCCTTAGTGATGGTCAGCTGGTTAAAAACTTTGGTTAAAAAACTGGTTAAAAAACACTTTCCCCTCACTCTAAAAAAATAAACGTCACTTAGAATTTCAATCATGGGGAAAAGCAGCAATACCAATATAGCAATTTTTATTTCTTTTAATTGCAAAGAAGCAGATAAAGCAAATTTCTTTGTTGTTTTTGAGATCTTTTGCATGTTAAGATGAAATCATGTGTTTTCTTACTCTCCTGTTACATGCCTGGTTCAGTTAGAGGGTTCTCCCTGTTAAAAGAGAGGTTTTCCTCTCCACTGTCACTACAAGTATGCTTGGAGTGAGGGATTGCCTTTGAGTCAATGAGTCGATGCAATCAACTGGTTTTCCTTAGATAGAAAACTTTGAATCAATTTGATTCGAATCAATTTTATTTAATGGGTCTGGTTGAATTGTCTTTGTTAAGTGCCTTGAGATGACATGCATTGTGAATTGGCACTATATGAATAAACTGAATTGAATTCCTGAATGAGTATTTGAAAATGTCATGGGCTTCTTCCCATCCCAAAACATTCACAATCAGCCCCGTCTTCGTGTCATATTTACTCCCAGCATCAGTTAAAGCATTAAGGACTCAAAATGAATAAAATGTTTATACAAGGCAGAACAATCAGCACAAATAATAATAACCGAATGATAAAAAAATACCAGAGGGTTTTGTTTAAGTGGGTTTTGATTTCTTCAGATATTACAAAGGAGAAATGAGGGAAACGTTTAATCAGGGATATCATTTGTATTTCTCTGACAGTTTTTAAATATAGTATTATTCTTTCTCTCTTTTTCAATTACTTGTAAAGGAGAATCATGCAAATCATGCAAATCATGCTGCTGGCAAATAGGAGTAGTTCACTGCATTAAACAATGAAAAAAATGTATTCCCGTAGTTTTACTTGAATTTATTCATGAAAATAAGAATGAATAAGACTTAAGTGTAATTGTTTAATTAATGTGCTGTGACATTCTAGATGCTTTGTGAATATTTACTTATTTTGTTTAAAATAGAACCAATTAGACCATGTTTAAGATACTTTCCTAAATACTGGGAATACTATAAAACACTGGTGATTGCACTAAATGTTATGTGACCATGAACATGTCATTTAACCTTAATCCTAGACTCCTCTATAAGGAGACATGATCAAATCCTACCTGGCAAATATAATTTTAGTATTATATATTGTAGCATTCACTCAGTATGCTATATTTCTGCTGCTGTACACATATTTTAATCCTTACATCTTTCACTCAGGCCAGATGTCCATTATAGGTTCTTTTTTTGTGTTTCACACAGATAATTATTGAAGCATCAGCTTCTACATTCATTTCTTCTTTAAAGCTACGATGTGTAAATTTCTGTGACATCTAATGCTCAGACTGCAGACTGCAGCGACATGATTAGCATTAAAATATCCACCCAATGCAAATGTGACAATCATTCAAGGGGTAATAAAATCTATTTGCATGAACCTATTTTAGTCTTTTGAGACCCGTGTTTGATTTAACACAATAGATCTTTGCTCTAAACCTGAATTCTACTCAAACCAGCAGATAACTTTTGCCCTTGGGAGAAACTAATCTCAAGTTATACCAAATGAAGACACAAAGAGTGTCACCACATTGTTACTGAGGTATAAACTGTCCATAACCTTTTAATACAATCTCACTTTGAAAACACTTATCTACCCCTTTAACTTTCCCTGCTCACAAGTGACACAGCTGCAATAAAACTAGCCTCGCCTCCTTGTGTCTGCAGTGACAGGGAGCATTTTCTCATATCCACCACAGTTTACTCCATTGTTCCAAACCCTTCCATTTTCACCCGCCTTGCACTCTATTTTGTATCTGCATGTCCCCGGCTTCACCCCTCTCATCACAGTCATTGGTGAGAGGTAAAGACGTCCTCCCCCACAGATTTCCTACCCCTTCCTGCACATGCCCCTGCCTCTCCACCCCTCTTCATCCCTCCCTTGTTTCTCTCTCTCTCTCTCTGTAATCTGGTCCTGTCTGTAACAGTGGAGTCGCTGCCTGATTGAAACAAACGGCTCCTGATTGCTGATCAGCCAGCTGTAAAGCCTGGCAAGGATATGAGCTAATGAAAAAAATGGAGCTGATTTGAGAGGCACCAAGCGTCGCTCACCCTGCTAGCCCCTGCTGTCCCCTGCTGTTACCCTCTATCCCTCCATTCCTCCCTCGTCTTCCACCCATCACCTTCTCCACCTCACCCTGTCTGCCCATCAGTGTCAGCTGTCTTTACTGGGAGGGAGAGAGAAACACTGGAAGATGTGCAAGATGGGTTGGGGCCGGTTGTCTAATGGAGGTTAAAAAGTAGAATTAGCAGTTAGAGAAAGGTTGGGCGCTTTTAAAGACTCCACATGTACTTATGTCACTGTGTTTTTTAGCTATGTTTCTGGACAAATCATAAAGTAATAAGTATTTAAATTAATTTCAATAACATTAAAATACAAAGCAATAAAAGAGCACATTTTCCATTTAAAATGAGAGTTTTTTCATAGTGATAATTTCGATCACCTCACACAATGTCAGACAAAGATAAGCTGGGTAAGGAAAAATAAATCCAGTGTCATAATAATATTTTGCTTGATATAAAATAAAAAAAATTGATTAACAAAATTCATTTATCCACTGAACCTTACATTTACTTATTGTGTATACCAGATTATCCTTGCAGAGTCGTGGGAGAGCTGATGCATGGGTGATTGTTGGGGTCCACTCTAAATAGGTCAAATGATTAATTTATTACAATTAAGCGAGTTTATTTGAAACGATGGCTTAAGTTTCACTTACAGAATGTGTCCTGATTGCTGCCAGACTTGTTGAATCAAGATACACATCATGTAATGTGAGTAAACGGTGAGTAAATACCCACCAAGTCCCAAAATGCAACACGTCACACCCCATCTGAATTAGATCAGTTTTTTGTGTCTTTAGGAGGAGATTTTGCTATGGTAGACTGATGTCGGGGGCTACTTCTTTCTCCAATTTATAAGAATAAACCAAAAATTGTTTGAACATGTCTAACAGTGGGAAAACAATGAAAAGCAAGAGGAGCAAAGGTATTTAACTGTAGCTATCTTAGTTGAAGGCAAGCAATTTCCATCAGGCAATTATATTTTATTCCATGTAGGAAAATGTTAATCAACTGAATTTGGACATCTTGTAAAAACCTACATGGGTACTGCGGTTGGTCTGAAACATCAACTTCAAAATGGGTATGTATTTTAATGTCTTTATCATAATTAAAGAAGTATTATACATCTTCAAAATTGAACAAGGAGTCAGAACATATATCATCAAAACTTCAAAGGACCAAACATTGACAGATGAGGTACACCATCACTAATTAGAGTCTAAGAAGAGCAGGCTTGTTCCAATGGTATGGAAAGAATAATCTTATAGAATAATTTAAACAGGGAGAGAGCCGCAACTCGGAAGACTGCTGAGACAGACCAATCAATCGTCTTATAAACACTTAGATAACCTTCTGAGGGAGTTAGTGGAGGATATATTAAGAGGAAACAGTTTCTTACTGTCTTAAAATGTTGAGTTGATCTGACAGGAAAAGCTTCTCAAACTGACTTAGCGGTGTGAGAAAAATATAGTATCCTCTGTCATTTATTATCAGCTTTGTAGGTTCTGGAAGTTAGCTGTAGGTTTGAGGTCGACACAGCCAGTTGCAGAAAACCTGGTAATATTGTGGTTCTGAGAGATATTTGTCTGCAATAGGTTCTTTTACAGGGGATCCTGACTTGGCATGAGTCCCATGAAAAGATAGAAGCAACCTGGAGACACTAGGTGCTGTATGTGGTGGAGAAAGAAATGTCTCGAGAAAGAAACGTCTCAAGAAAACTGATTTCAGCTACATGGGAAAAGGGCAGGAAACTCAGAGGGGTGACTATCATACGGTTCAGGGAAAATTGTTGATTACAGCTACAGTACTTAAATCTTGCGCAGACTGATCAGGGAACTTTAAGCAGGTGTGCTAAACCCCAGCTCAACCATGCCGCCCAGCAACATGTTTTCTGACTAAAGATTGTTGTACAAAAACTGTAAAATGGCCCAGTACAGGAGATCCTTCCTGCCTATAGCCTTTAGCATTAACAATATGTTAAAGAACAATTATTTCTATAAAGAGCAATTATTTCTAAAATGTGAATTACGACAGCCAATTTCCCTCTGGGATCAATAAAGTGCTTTTAAATCGAATTGATAGAGACCATAAAGAAAGATTTTTATTTATTTTTTTTAACACTGTCCTGTCTGGCAATGTGGCAATAAGAATAATTGTCTTGATGCCAAGAAGAGCCCAACAGATTTTACTTTCACAAGTGGAGCAGTAGGGCTATTGCCATAGTGTTCCGCTTGTTTCATGCATATAAATTGCTTTATTATAATTATGCAGGGGGTTTTACAGGTTATATGGACACTGCAATATAAATAGAATAGAAGAGGAAAAACTGAAAAAAAGGAGAAAAGATGAAAGAAAGAGGAGATATAAAGGAGATAATGATAAAACAATTTCAGGGAAAGATTAATGTGGTCTATAGTTAGCATTTATGTTTTGATTTGCTTTAAATGTTTTAGATCATTATCCTGATGGTATGTTATGTTTATTTCTGTAATCAATCAAACAGAGGTTTCTATTCCTTGAATCTTGTGGCATTTTAAATAGACTTATGCAATAAGAGGATTCTTAGAGACCACCTATAGTAAGCATAACAGGACCTCTTACATACCTAACTATGGCGTTTAAGTATTTATTGGTTATATTCCATGTCAAGCTCACCTGTTGCCAGAAAGCCCATCCCTAGTCCCTGTTGAGCGAAGAAAACAGTTTGGGCTGAATTCAAAGCAGCATTTATCAAACACTACAAATGCACCAGACAGGAAATGCCTTTTCCTGGCTTCTTTTCTTAGAGAAAGGGTTGACAAAGTGCATTACCGTCTAATGGCTTTTATTGAGACTTGTGGATCTGAAGATGCCCCTTTTGCTGGAGTTCTCTGATGGTGACATTTGGAGATTCATTTTACCTTTTTTTATTTCACCATCATGTAAAAAAAATGGCTCCTCATAAGTAAGAGTAAAACAAACAGGCAGATGTGTGGTTCTATATTTACTCCCAAAGGAGAGATTCTTGGCAAAAAAAAAAACCAAAACACAATTTCTCTTTTTATTAGATAAATAGGTTTATAATAGTTGTGGTACCTTTAATTTATATCCAAAAATATCTATAAAATACTTCCCCCCAAAACACACATACACATAGAAAAGTAGCTAAATTGGAGGTCAAATATTTCTAAAACTTCCATTGTGAGATCATGTTGCTGCATTAAAACATCAATTAGTTTTATCGTAACCTTAACATCTCTATTCCACACTGCCTAATGTGGGTTGCTATTATAGCATACAAGAGTGTATTTGTGCACATAATGGCTGACTGAGACCACAATGAAAGTCTTGTGTTTGCTTTTCCACATTTTGATAATCTCCCCTCCCCATTTTGAGGGATACAAAGACACAATGTTGCACACTCTGACCCTCCCATCTTGTAGGGTCAGCTCTAAAGTGGGCAATAATTGCCAGTGGCAACTCATTAGAATTGGTGATTTTGGTGAAAGTTAAGTTGGAAAAATAGGAGAAAACACACAGGAATGTACGCAGACACACACACACATAGAAAGTCACATTAGCAACCACAAATCGCACTCACACACCGCACATGCAAACACAAGATTCAGCAACGAGAAGACGATAAATTAAAAATCTTCATGACCCTGTGTACACAAAATTAGCCACAGGGCCAACAGACCTGCATTAGAGCAGTGCACAGTAACAGAGAGGAACTTTAATTGGGGGTCATTATTTAAACTGAGAGACGGAAAAGGCTGAAGACTCTCATTTTCACTCCTCTTTCTCTTTCTTTTTACTTGACAGGCGCAGTAAATTAAGAAAGTGGTGATATTTAATACCTTTTAACCTCCCTGAGACAGTTTTCTGATCAATTACTAGAGCAGGCTGTAATTGTTAGCCTGGATAATGATTCCACATGTGAGAGTGCGGCGTTAAGATGAAGCCCTGAGTGCAATTACCTTAAACCCTTCAAGTGTACTGGTGTCTGGAGAGGACATTATGGAAGGAGCAAGCTGGTAAGACAGGCAGGGGGAACCTACAGAGAGGCTGCCATGTGAAGAAGAGCCTTAAACCCTGCTCATAAACCTTAAACAGCTGGACTTATCACATCAACTAACATGCAGAGATTCAACTTAGCTTTGTTACATTGAGAATCAGTATTATACTCTAACATCAGCTGTTGTTATGAAGATATCTAAAAGATGGTAGGTGAATATCTCTTTTCAGAATTTTTCCAGACAATTGGATAGTAGCAAGGGTTTAAATGAAGCATAAGATTCATAACAGCAGATGGATGGATGGATGGAAGGATGGATGGATGGTGAATGGATGGCTAGATTGTGGATGGATGGATGGATGGATGGATAGTGGATGGATGGATGGATGGATGGATGGATGGATGGATGGATGGATGGATGGATGGATGGATGGATGGATGGATGGATGGTG
>NW_015150602.1:793962-824892 GCF_000732505.1 Cyprinodon variegatus
ATGGATGGATGGATGGATGGATGGATGGATGGATGGATGGATGGATGGATGGATGGATGGATGGATGGATGGATGGATGGTGGATGAATGGATGGAAGTTGCAATCTTTAAAACAGATTATACTTCATACTAAACAGCTGGATTTAGCTCCACCACCTCCACTCAACAGCAGCTTGAACCAATATACAGCCGCATAAGAATTTATTATATCAAATGGCCGTTATTAGCTGTTATTAGTCTCATAGAATGAGGCTCAGTAGGGTGTTATCAGAGAATTAATCCAAATCCTAACCCAAAGCTAATTCCTCTTTTACCCAGACAATGAATTAATCTATGTATGTGTAATCTGAACATATATAATTTTAGTAGTTCTTCTTCTATTGTAAACTAAAAGTTGATCGGCATGTCTCTCATATGGAACAACCCCTCAAAAAAAAAATCTCTTAAATAAAGTATAAAGTAGGTAAATAAAAAGTGAAATGTAAGGTTTTAGAAGTGGCCAAAGCGGCTTTTATCAAAGATAAGTTACTTATTATCAGCCATGAGAAACTTACTAGAAGGTAGAGAAGGCACAGTCTGAAGCCATTCTACGGGACTGATAATCGCTAATAACAGTCATAATGGTTGATCACGTCCAAAGGAGGTCCAATATACCGCAAAAAAAGGTAGACCAAAAATAATTGTACTTTCAACACACCCCACCATGTCTCTTACCCGGCTTTTAAAAATTTTTTTTGTGCGTTTTTTCTTTAAACACACAATAAATGAGCTGAGTTATTTTTTTTTCTTTGTTTTAGTTTAATTGTCTGTGGTCCCTCGGCATTAATTAGTAACATTATTCTACAAATGTTGTTTCCACAATGCCAAAATAACTGTACAAAAATTGACTTGTAGATTTGCACCGAATTTAAGAAACACTCAAAATGAAAAAAAGAAATTGAAAATATTTGAGTTACAGCTTTAAAATTTGTTTTTTAGGTGGTTAGTGTTTATATTTGCATAACCTCCACCCATGACGTTATATGGTTTGGTCATAAGAATAGTTTCTGCACCTCGAGGAAGGCAAACAATGACAAAGATGTTATTGTGGAGTCACCAAGTCATCTTCATACCATGTAATTGTTCTGCCTTGCCAATGAGCCAGTAGAGTTTAACCAGCACAATTTATATCATTGTACTGATTGGACTCAGTGGTTTGGCAGGACAAGCACATGGCATAGAGATTACTTGAGGGCTTCACAATGCCCATCACTGCCACACACACACAAGCAAAAAAAAAACCCAAAACTCATATTATTCTGCTTATGTTGATTGCACTGATCCTGTTACATCCTCTCTTCCAGCTTTTAGTACGCTAGGACTGGTACGAATTCACAATGAAAATCGAAATTCACAATGTAAACCTTGGTATCGATTCCAAGGTTTGTTTCAGGTTGTGGTATGGGCTCACACTTGTGTGACCTGTTCCAGAAGCTGGACTTTGGCTTTGTAAAAAAATAATTAAAAGGTTTAGTTTGAAACAAAACCGCAATACTCTAATACTCCATCAGCTTTTGAACTTTAAATGATTTTTAGTACCCTCACTTTGCTGGTTTAAAACAGTTTACCTCTTCATGCCTAAATTACTATACATGTAAACAAAGAAAATTAGTTTTTTGCCTTTAGTAGTTACCAAATTGAGATTGTTAACTTTATATTTATCTCAATAATGAATTTACAATACATTAGTTATGTTTTTTTTGTTAAATCAGCAATGATAACATACACCATCATAGACCAGTTGTACTAGAAACAAGCCCTTACCAAAGGTTACCAAGTAATAACTGAATACTAAATTTGTAATAAATGTCAGTGAGGTAATGCACATCCCATCTTGGGATATTTTGTCAGAAATTTTCAACAACAGGTACCAAGGCTTTAAAAACTGAAAAACAAAACAAGCCAAGTATTTTAGATAAATTTGATCAAACGTATTCCAGGTTTCTTGAAAAAGTTTTAATAGCCCTACATTTTAAGCACAAAATAAATAAATAAAATCCCACATTCAGGGTCATTACCCCATTATCTTTCATTATAATATATTCTTACAAAGTTTACACTGTGTGCGGTACATTGAACTCATTCCTTGTTAAGAAAGGAATAAACAGCAGCAAACTCATTCAGAGTGAGCCTGACTGTTATGTCTTTAAACTTTGATTACTTTAGCTGTCCTGGGTGGTGAGTGCTTTCAACCATATCAAAGATGTGCTTGTGTAATTTCTATTACTAGTGGTACAGTTATAAGGAATACTTCTTGACGTAGGAGAAGATAATGGACTATTTTGTGTATTCTTCTGCATGAACTTCTAAACAGTCTTGGAGAAAACAGTGTGCTGATTTCACATGGCTGATATAAGCTTGATTCTTAGCCAAAAGAATTTAAATAAAACTTAGGCAAACATTTTTGCTTTGCTGACAGGCCTCCAGAATTTTAAAAAAATCATTTTGGGAGAAATGATTGCCTTGTGATGCACATAGGAGAACATAGCACAATGTAGCTGCTTTTTTATACTTTCCTTTTGATCAGCGGTTGTGTTTCCTTTCTGTATCTATCAGTAAAACAGTTAAAAATAATAAAGATTATGATCAGTTATAAACTTTACTCAGTGCAGGGTAATGTGCTTCCACTGATCTGCATGTAGATAGAAAACAGTTTAAGACAAATTGGCATCTTAAAGGCCTCTTTGGGTCGCTGTGTTTTCTCAAAGCAAGTATTTACTAAACCTTTCAGAAGGTACATTTTGTATGTGTGAAGGTTCCTCCAACTATTTCAGTGTTGGTATTTTAATGTTTCTTTCACACAGCAGAAGTTTGATGACACTTGTCTATTTAAGGATGATTGCTAATATGGGTGCACACATATATAGTAAACACCCTGACTGAATTCGAATTGGTGGGATGCGTCCTCTGAAGGCCAGATTCGTAGGCTCATTGCCTAGCGCAGCGTTGAATTCTGTTGACTTCTCGTTTTGCGGCCGACAAATGCATCCGTCTTTTGGCCTTCTTCTTTGATGGACAGGTCGAGACCAAGCAAGGCAGCTGCTCTGTGATCAGATGAAAAAGTTACTTTGCGTCGAAAAGTGATGAATATTTGAAGTGCAGTTTATTATAATACAAGTATGTGAATAGTTCAGTCTGAACTGAATGAAAATAGTTGTTTTACAGTAGCAGCCATTCAAAATGGCCCTTCCCAGTCAAACGCCAGACAAATGGCAGCCCACCTCCCTGTAACTCCCAGCAAAATCCCCTCCAATTTCCAGCCACTGGCGTGACCCCCTCCTTCTCCTGGACATGCGTATTTTTTTACTCTGACTCCACCCTTTCATACCCTAAATTACAGGGTATGACCAAGAGATGGCACTTCTTTTTACATCTTAATGTCCACAAGTCATGGCAGAATTGATGTTTAAAAAGGAATTGTAGGGGACCAGCCAAGGACCCATCAAGAAAAGTGGGGACATTTTAAATGGCTACTACTGTAAATGGTTATTGAGTGAGATAAGTGGCGGGTAATGTTTGGTTTATTGAAAGGTTTTATCTGTCCCTGTGTAAATGGGTTTGGCTGACATTTAATAACAGATTCTAATATATCTGCAATGTTTTAAAATTATAAATCTGATAAAGTACTGCTGCTGAAGCTCCTCGAAAATGTTAAATAAACAAATAAAAATAAACAGCAGTTCGTATTCATTCTTTTCCTGCTTTGTGTCTCAACTATCACGGTTGCTAAGCAACAGAGAGTATGGCGGTAAAAGCCTCGGAGGGCTGGACCTGTTTGAAATCACCTCCCAAACTCTTCCGGTCTCCTTTTATACACAGACCTCGAAGGATCCAGTCCAGATAGACCTGGTCCTTGCAGGATGGAGCCTTTGAAACCGAACACACCCCATATTTTTCTAAAGATCACTGGTTTCTGAGGTTGAAGAACCTAGCTTGGGGAGCAAATATGATGTAACACCAGGAAGTGGATGAATCCAACAATCAGCTGAACAGCGGACTTGACTCAAGAGAAGCTGGCAACCACTCAAAGCTCCACTGTTTTAAAATACATTTAGGTGTTTGAATGTCTTACTCTCATATTTGTGTTGTTATGGTTAGTAGTTCTGAGTTAGTTGCATAGGTTTATTTATTGTTTGTCTTAAGTTTTCTCCCTCCCCTCCTTGTTTTTAGGCTAGCCAATGGCCGTTTCTCAATATGTGTTCATGTGCGTTCTCATGTGCTCGAAAAACATCACTAGCCTCAGCCCTAGTACTGTTCCAACTCACAAGGACAGAAGACAGAGAACAAAGTGTTCTCGAGATTGACAGCTGTCCCAGCATGCACTGCGGAAACAGCAGCTTCCAATGTAGCGCTCACAGAGCAAGAGTATTAAGTTGAAAGATCTCTTTGTTCTTTAAAAGTACATTTTAAGATCATTTTAGGTGAAAAAATTATACTTTTAAACTTCACTATATGGCCCATTTACTGATTTAGTGTTTTAAAAGAAGTTATGATGTTGACAGGACTATGGCAACCAGCGGACCCCCGAGGGTAACCGCAACCAGGTCCCGTCTGCAGCAGCCCTCTCTCCGCTGGCTCTGATGGAGGTTTTTGATTGATTTGTGTTTATCTGACTGTGTGGTAATTATTATTTCCTCACTAAATGGAAAAAATATAGAATGTATTATTATCTAGAGACTATTAATAACAGGAGCTGAAATGCAGCTCCAGACGAGCTGCGCGTGTGGTGATGTCACAAGTATGATTCTGCTCCAATTGACCCATATTTATGCTGCATTTTCCCGTTCTCCCTGTGTCCATACTTTCTTGTGTTCTTCTCAAGAACATATTGGCGAGAACATGTGTCCATACTCGCATTTTTGTGAATTGAGAAACAGTATATCTGTTTAAAAACCCCTGTGTCATTGTAAGAGGTCAGTTAAAATCTTCTTTTGGGCCCATTGTTTCTGAATTTTGAGTTTTTTGATGTAAAATAAATGGAAAATATTTTTCAACCCCTTTGTCCTTTGACTGACTGCTTTTTTCCTGACAGTATGTAAATAAAATAAAAAAAAAGAATAAAAAAAAACAAAGCAAAAAGTTTGAAATGTGGTTTAGAAGGAACTTCATCATACACTGCCACACTGGCCAACTTCTTCCCTTACAAAAATCATAGGAAATTTGTTTCCCTTAACTAAAGGCTTTTAAAGTGCAGGAGTCAAACAGTTCATTTATTTTAGTTCATGAACTACAGGCTTACAAAAGACCTATTCCTTAACAGACCTCAAAGCTCCAATTTGATACTCTCCAACCTTGAACTTTTTAACTGTTTAGCATAAAGTGCTAGTTTTATCAGGGGAGGTGGAAAGAACACGAGCAAATAGAAAAAATCTTCGAACAAACAAAATGCTTGATTTGTTCAAATATTAAACAGTTGGTGGTGTTATCTGGCTCGGTGACCCGGCGCTCACAGCAGGCAGAGCGGAGTGGCATGGCCTGACCTCCTGTCTATGGCAGGGCTGGCTGGAGGCTGAGGAGAGCCGAGAAGGAGAGGAAGAGAAAGGGGAGAATAGACAGGCAGAAAAGGACGAGGGCAAAACAAAACACTGACGCCCGCACAAGAAACACACAAACGCTGAACCCACAGCCGCCCTCCCTGATGTGAAATATGTTGAGGCCATCTGGGTTTTTTTTCTCCAAACAAGTAAACAACAATATAGTGTCAATAGCAACAGGCCCGGGTGAGTGCACTTGTTAAATACTGGATGGATATAAACTACAGTTCTGTCAGAAGTTAAAGGTCCCACGTTTACTGTATGAAATAAAGAGTATAGCTTCTTTCTATTGCCAGCTGTACTGCTGATGCAGATTGCTCTCTAATGCACTGCATGAATTAACAATATTGGGAATATATTTCAATATTATTATTTCACTTCATATGACCTCTGGCTTTGGTTCTTTTTGTTAAGTGGTAGACATAAAAGTTTAAAAGTACATTAAAGTAACATAACTCTGTGGTAAAAGGCGATTTGTCATTTATTTTACTCATATATCTACCCCATTCATGGTATGATTCAATGTGAAAATAGTATAATGCCAGTCCTTGTGCTTTGCATTAGTTTGGAGTGGTTGTGTAATGTAAAATCAACACCCCCACTTATATTGACACTCATGGAAATAAGTTGGATGTATGAAAAGTTTTGAAATAGTTTGAAGTTTGAATGATTCCAAATGAAAAGAAAATTAGTATAATTAATTCATCAGTTTTTCAGTCAGTTATCCATTTCTTCCTCAGACTGGATATAAGAAGTGACAACAAGCATGATTAGGGAAGCAAAAAAATGAAAAATAAAAAAATCAAAGCTCAAATACTCAGATCATCAGTTATCTAATGCTAATTTCATATTATAACGATAAAGATTTACTGACTTCTATCAAAACATTTTCTGCCGTAGTGGCTAGTTTCCCCATACTAATAAAAAAAACAAAAAACACCTAACTTATAAAATTCTCTAATTCAAAACCATTATTAAGGAATTTGCCATCTGTTAAGTCACGTCAAGTTTTTGTCTTAATGCAATTACTTCTGTATTCTGCTTTATCAGTCGCTTCCTTTAAAAGTGCAAAAAGGAAACAAAAAAAATAATTATTACTTGATTTCTTTTTTTAAGTCCAAGGCTTTTCTTTCTTTCAATCAGAAAAAGCCTGACACATGCCATCTGCCTAAATTTAATGACGGTGATCCTATTTACATGAATGCCGTGTTCACAACTCATTCACTATTTGCCCTTGATACCGTCGGCTATGGAGCCTTGAGATTCATTACATACATTAAGAGTCTGAGTCATCCCTGCATTCTCATGTTGAATAGCCTGTTTCACCTTGCATCCATAAAATGTTGATATTCTTTAACTTCAAACGGATTACTACGACATTTCGCTCTATATCAATAATTCTACACCTTGGAAACAAAGATGGAGAACTTTAGAAGTTCCCTACTACTTGATACAAGCTGAATGAAGAATATTTACACACTTTGATAAACAAATGTCAGAATTTACATGTTTTACGTTAATTAGGATTTGTACTAATTTTGGTAAGAGGATTGATAACACTATTACCTCCGCTAAGGAGGTTATTTTTTTTATCTGTTTGTCTGTTTTTTTAAAAGAAAAAAAGAAAAAAATGAAAATTTGAAAGAAATGAAAACAAATTAGCTACAGTACTTTGCGGAGCTCTGCAATCTCTGTGTGCTTTTCTAGTTACTTTATTGCCTGGCATGTGTTTTACTTGTAGTGGATGGTATTTAAAACCAGATATTCATTACACTGTATATTAAGAAAAAACAACCTTTTTTTTGTCTTTTGCATGAAGATTGCCATCCATTTAGTTCATTCAGGGTTATAATTTCCATTTGGACTGGGTCAAAGGGTAATTAATAAAAAAACCTTTTCTGTTTAAAAAAGAGTAAAATAGGAAAACAATGGTAAACAATACTTGTAACACAAAAATAGTTGGATTTTTGCAAAATGCTAGAAGTGCTCTACTTATCTCCTCTATTTTCAAAGGCATATGTACCAAGGAGTTAATTTGTAATACATCTTTTTTTTCTGTTATTGTATTTCAAGGAAAACATCTGAGCTTAACTAAATTCTGCAAATAACATGTTAAAGAGAACAATGGTTCGAAATTAGAAGCCTCGCTTCTGTCAGTGAGCCCCAGGGCAGCTGTTGCTACGATGTAGTTTGGTAGTTTGCTACCATCAGTGTGTGATGTGTGCGTTTTATTTTATTTTAATAGGTAGTTACACGAGAGCAAAATAACTTTGTTGTAATATATTTCCTGCACAAATAACTAAATCTGCCAGAAAACACTGATCAGCAGGGCTGTAAAAAAAGGAATTTTCTCACACTCTACAAGATTTAAAGCTTTTTTTAAAAAATGTACGGTGATGCATACATATTACCAAGTAAAAGTGTGGGATACTGACAGAATCCTACAAACAAGGCTAAATGTTATGATCTACATTATATCTCTGCAAGAGCAAGCACAACTGGGCATCATATGCATTTGTCATGATGTTAACTAAATTTGTATATATTCCTAATAAAAATAATAAAAAAGAGCTTGACAGAACACTTTAAATACTTTGGAAATTGTATTCTGAAATATTCAATAGAAAACATAATTTACTTTAGGTTTACATTTGTATTTTTTCTGAATTTTTATCACTTAGAAAAATAAATGTATTACCTCCAACTTAAAAAACATACGTATTGTACAGTATCATGTACACTAAGATACAGTGTTTTGTTTTTCTTGGTCAGTTTTACTTAAAATGGTCAGCATCACACTTACCAGTAACAGACAGTTCATGGTTTCAGAAGTGAAGTGACGTGGTGGAACAACTCAGTGAAGTGATGTTTTACATTCAGTGGAGTTGAAGTCCCTTGACTCTCCTGCCTTCATAATAGAAACAGACGAGGATGATTTACCTACGCAGCCACTGAGATGATCCATGCAGCAGATGTTTTACACTTTCTGACCATTTATTTGTGGAGTGGTAAAGCAGGCGGGGGGCTGGGGAGGGGTATAATTAGGATTTATGGACTGAATCTGCAGAGTTGCAAAGGCGACTGATGATCCCTTCTGTAAGAAGTGTCTTTGTCTGCTAGGTGAGGGATAACGGACGGCGCCATGTTGACAAGGGCAAGGACGAGAAGTTAGATGTTTTAGCGCTGCTCAGTGGGCCCCTCATCCGCTTAGTGCACGAGCAAAGGCAATGCATGTCTGGGTAAACACGCTTCTCTCTTTAACACATGCTCACACAGACAGAGAAAAACATGTCCATCTATTTAGGACAAGGATGAACTGACGTTTGGTTAGATCTACAAATCTACACTCTAGAATGTGCACTGACAAATAAAATAGGCACACATCTGCCAGTGTTAAACACACATGCTGGTCCACATTTACTGCACAGGAAAAGATGACTGAATGCAGTTATCTAAATGCCAGGTATTACTATGCAACTTTATTTGTCGTTAAGCCAAATCTCTCCAGGTTTCTTAGGGAACAGTTGTTGCTTTGCAATCTAGAAGTTGTGGGTTTGATTCTGACTTCATCTTGTCACACGTTAGTGCTCCCAGACAAGCCACTTATGTCAAAAGTCTGCTGATCAGTGTATTTAGCTGGAGAAAGTGACTGTACTGTAAAGGTTTTGGTATGGTGGCCCTGAAGTTCAAACC
This sequence comes from Cyprinodon variegatus, assembly GCF_000732505.1. Lineage (NCBI taxonomy): Eukaryota > Metazoa > Chordata > Actinopteri > Cyprinodontiformes > Cyprinodontidae > Cyprinodon > Cyprinodon variegatus. The sequence goes on from NW_015150602.1 coordinate 803,229, forward strand.
ATATCAAGAGATCTGCTGAGGTGCCAGGGGAGAATCCAGGATGGAGTTGGGTAACAGTTTCAAGTACGGTACACAAACAGCTAGAAATCCGGCACGAGTCAGAGGACAGATCAGGCAAACAGATCAGACAGCAACAGGCAGGTTTAGAGGTTGGGAGGGAAAAGAGGTCAGGATCAGGTCATCAGAACTCAGGAATGCAAAAATAAGACTCACCAACGGCTTGAAATAATCTGGAACTGATGACTGGTCTGAAGGCTGGTTAAATAGAGACTAATGCAGGTGGATCAGATGAGCTGTAATGAGAACTGGGCTGAGCTAAGCAGGTGTATAAAATGAGAAATCAGACAAGGCATCTTTTCGAATATCATGGCACCAACATTCAATGTTTAATACCGACAGATTAAATATGTAGCAACATTTATTATTTAAAATGAGATTTTTTGGTTAAGCAAAGGTATAAACTTCAAGGACATAAATCTGTACCGAGACCTTTAAGCAGCTGATCTCATGTTGGGTGGCTAAGAAGTAAGACTAATGAACCAGCCATAGTAAATCAATATCTACTAATTAATGTAATGGTTATTTCTTTAAGCTTTTTTTTAAGCTTAAATCTATATGCCATAATTTAAAAATAAATAAAAAGTATTTGCCATTATTAATATGTTCAAGCTACTGTCGCGCTGGTAGTAGTCAAAGTGGTTAATCAGGATCCAAAATATTCTACACATGCTAGAAATTCTTCACAACTGTGATGTAAACTCTAACATGTGAAAACAAAAAAGTAAGAAAAAATAATTCATGTTTTGTTAATTATTATTAAATGTAATGTAAATATACGAAATATCATGTATTGTCTATATTATGTATGACAACACATCTAAAGTCTCTCTCTAAAATCCTCCTCATGAGTCAACAAGTATTTACACAAACACACACACTCTGTGGTTGGTACAGTCCCCAATGTCCTCTGCCTCTGATTGGCTCTCATGAGTTCATAGAGGCAGCAGATCGCCCGCAGTCCAGCTCAAAAACTCAGCATATGACCAAACAGAAACTCCTTCTAATGAAAATCCTTCAGTTTTATTGGAAAATTGTATTTCATTGCAACATTTTACAGCCACATGTGAGCATAGCTCTAGAGAACCTTTGCTGGAGCAGCTTAATGGGGAGTCAACCAGATAACTCTCTGTTTTATCTGTGTCTTTTCTGAGCCCCTTGCCTGTAGCCTGAAGCTTGCCAGTGGCTATTTAACTGGTTATTTACAGTAAACATCACTATAACCCTCATAGGCCTTTCCAGAGTTTGGTGGCGAGAGCAAAGAGTGCTAACATGGTATTGAAATGACGACGTCTGAATTTTGTTCATTTCTCTGTTTCTGCAATGGATGTGGAGCAGTATTTGTTTGTCTAAACGTAAGCACTTTGGAAGAGCTCCACAGCTGTGGGCGCCTAGATCACATTGGAGGTTTCACTCTAGACACATACACACTAACAGACGGACACGCTCACACTGCTCACTCAAACTCTGACAGGCAGCCATGTTGGGCTGGCAGCTCAACAACACAGAGCTTTTATCTGTCAGTGGTCAAGCCTGACTGAACCCCCGCTACATTATAAGCACTCACACACATACACAACACACGGTCTGCCCCCCCCTCCGCCCATCACACACACATGCACTTTGAAAAAGTGCCATTTCTATTTTTTTTTCTCTTTAAAACCTGGCTCAAATCTGCTCTTTTCCGGAAATTAGCCATCTGTGCTGCCCGTGAGTGACAGAATGTTCATATCAATCCTTCCAGGAGATGATGAGCACCCCGTCTGCACAGACATCACCCCCCCCACAAACACACACATGCACACACATATAGCCAGGTTTCCAAGAGCAAGTCATTTGTAAATTTGTTTTCACCATGGATAATGGCACAAAATGGACCCTCCATTTGAAACAGATGACTTTTGTACTTATTCGATTGGTCTCTCGTACAAATGCAGCACTTTCATCCACAAACACACAAATTTGACATCATGCCACTTGTGACAGAATGCAAGTGGAAGGGAAACAGAGAGCAGACAAACACACAAACAGACTTCCAAGTTTCCTGCAGGACAAAGATGGTTGGTGGTTAATGAATCTTAGTTAACACCATTAGACTGAAAGATGAGAGCTGTCCGAAAGCTCCTTCCTGTGTGTTTTTTCTTCTTTTCCTCCCGTCTCTCTGTCTTCTTCCTCCCTGCCTCTGTTTTTTACGCTTGAATTTCGACGAATGGCTTTCATCAGCAAAGCGCATCTCATTAGCAGCGATGATGCACCGTATGTTGATCATCATCATCTGTGAGTGGACTGATGAGCGATGAATGTCAGCCGTAATGGAGGCGATGGTGCCGCGTCCCGTAAACCCGCCGCGACACGCACCCGCGCTAATTACTCCATGTAGCGCCGTTACCGGCAGCAAAATGACTGCAGCGGCCCCAGTAGGAGCAGAAGTGGAAATGACAATCATAATGAACCATATCAGGTGCATCAGTTCACTAAATGCAAGCTGTGTCTGGTATAAAAAAAAATCTCCAGGCCTCTACGTCTGGGGATAAATTTGTGAAACTGATGATGGAAAGATACAACTAATCTGGTGGAAAAGGATTCAGAGAAAACAAGTCTTTATCCACAATTGCACCAGATCTACCTTAAAGGAAAATATAACGGGTCAAATTGCATATCATCTATATGCTGTTTCTTATTTCATGTGTGGATATTTGAGAGGAAATCTACTCCTTATGTTCTCATTCATTCGTTCATGCTCTAAACCAGATTTTTCTCATGTTTGAGGCTCCAGGGAGTAAACGAAACATATGGTCCATGAAATACAGTACGCTATAGAGTAAACATTTATGTTCATTTCAAAGTAGGTCAGATAATATAAAGCTACTTCAGTAGTTCAAGTGTTGGTATGGTTTTCCAAACATGTAATAAATGATAATGCTAATGATCGCAAATCAATTTAGATGGGGTGAAGCAAGGACAAATCTCGATATAGGACACCTTCTCTTGAAGACTGACTTTGGACTCAACTTGAATAGACAGATTCAAAATCTATTTAATAGGTTGCATTTGGGTACGTGTTAGTAATGCAGTCTAGTTCAGTTTACCACTCTACAGACAAAGCTAGCACATGCTTTAAGGTCAGTGACTCTCAAACAAACATGTCAAGACAGTAAACAGTTAATTCAATCGAGTCAATGGTTTTACAGCACCTCCTGAAACTGATAAAGCATGGGGTGACTATGGAAAGGAGTGATCCTTTTGTAACAGGAAAAATCCTCCACAACAACCAGGGTCCTAGCCATAAGCTTTGGGCTGTGTATACTTTTAGTGTTAGTGGGCCTTTATCCATGCCAAAATAGGAGGTGCATGGGTGAAAAAGAAAGAAAAAAAGGGTATTTCTTTAAAATATAAAAACATAAATAGTGTTTTAAGTTATAATCAGTTAAGATTATATGAATGAATTGTTCTTCCATTCATTGAAGACCAAGGTCGGGGGAGGGGTTGCCGACCAGCACCACAAACATGAACAAATGTCCCTCTCTAATCAATCTAAAGATTCCCACTCCCATAAAAAATACAATACATTAAATACTCAGAGCTTAAATAAATGTCACTTTTCTATGTATTCTGTATTTCTACAGTCTTTACTTCAATTTCTAATCAAATATTAGTTAAGATATTTATATTAATATATAGAATGTAAAGGTACTTAGAAATGTACAGTTAACCGTTTTTGCTTCCCTTGCTAAAGCTAATAATAAAAGTAAGCTGGAGCTCACCTTGCCAATCTGAATCAGTACAGTATGACTGACTTTATTATAGGGAGAATTATTAAGATCTTAAGCCAGAGATAAACAATGTCATGATGCCTTCAGCACATGGCCATGAAGTAAAAATGTCTAAATAAAAATGACCAAGGATTTAAATACAAAGATATTATTATTTATTTAGGATAAATATAGTTTTATTAATTTGATGCATGCATCTCAAGCCTTGCTGGAATTTATTTATTTTTTTTCTAAATGAATATATTTACATTTTAATAAATTGAATTTGTGGCACTTATGTCTTTCCTTGCTTGTGTGGCAATTTTACTGTAGATAGATTTAAATTCTAAATGTTATAGTCAGAACCTTTTTCCTTTAGCAGCTGCGTTTTTACTGCAGGATCCTGTCTTTATTCGCTCACGTCCAGCCTGATCCTAGAGGTGCAGTGGTAGACGTGCCTTGTCAGCCTTTAAACAAAACTTATTGGACCGGTCCCACACTAATTGCAACTTCAACTAGCAAAGATACAAAGCAGAACCGCTGGGTTCTTGTAAGCATATCAGAGCAGAGGCACAGGGCGTGGCTGTCTGTTGGTTAAAGCTGTGGCTGCACCAGCACCACTGTTTGTTTCTGAAACTGGTCAATGTTGACTATAAACATAAGCTGGGCTATAATTCTCAAATATTTACAGCCACAAACAACTTGATTAGCACCTAGATATTTTAAATATTTCACATCAACATAAAAAAATTAGCAGCAATTGTCTGTGTGGAACTTAAACTGCACTTTGCATATCAAGCACTTTAGGAAAGAAAGTGGTCAACACTGACCTGGCATCAGCCTGATTGATACGTGTAGCCCAATTTGATTTTTTACATAGTATTCTTCTTGAAAGGCTGCTGTGGAAAGTGTTCAGAAAAGGGAGGGACAGTCAGTACAATTCTTTTAAGTGGTACCTTCCTCCTTTGTCGAGCTTTTAGCCAATCAGAGCAGCAGTTGGACCTGTGATGTATCACATTTTTTATAGGCTTCACAACTAGCAGAGTTAACTGACAAATCAAACTCCTACAAATCTTGTCGGGAAGAATTTCCAAACACCTTCACTGTCCATACAGGCACCAATCGTGTTCTTTTGCAAGTTTCTCAAAAAGTAGAGGATATTCCAGCTAAAACTTGTAAGGTAAGGCCAACAACTGTCTCACCTCAGTCTCTCTTTTGTTTTTTCTTTCCTTTTCTTTTTTTAAACTCTGATTTATGGTTTTAGGGCAGTTTAATGTCTATTCCTCAGGTCGTCCAATCTGGGCTCATTGGTTATGCCTGCCCTCAAGCCACTTACTGACTTTTGAAGAACTTTACTTTAATACTCAGGTGATTTTATCTTGAAACAACCTATGGATGCCTTGATAACAATGCCATACCTTTGTTTGCATCAACCAGGCTGTGATTGAACTTCTTCTTTATGCAAATTCATGGCAGAATCTTAAAAGAAATGATCAGGAAGGAAACTATGGCCCTCAATAAGTATCACCCTACTGTACCAGTTTAAGATTCCTAAATTTCCTACATTCACAGGTTGAAACAAGTTGTTGCATTAACTGAATATTTCCCATATTTTACCTTGAAGATGAATGAAAATTTGAAAGCCATCTGTCATTTTTAATTCACACCTTGACTTCTTGGTGAGGATGAAGCATGATAATTAGCTGTTTAAACCAGATTTTCACCCAATGAAGAAGATCCTTGTTGGATCTTCATCTTTTCTTTTGATCACCTAATATGGAGAAGTTTTCTCTGGTAAATCCACTGTCTAGTGAGGTGGCAGAGTATGAAGTCAGCCTCTAGAAAAACACCGAAACTGTGTGGAAAATTGCCTGTGTCAGAAAAAAGTCCAAAACCTGATGACAATAAACTCTGCAGGAATTCAGCTTGACAAATTTAACTACACACTAGTGGGTGTGCAATTTATGTCCTTGCAGAAGTAGGCTGTAAGACTATAACTTCAAGGACAAGGGAAAAAGTCTAATTTTTTAGTGCCATTTTATAATTTCATTATTTATCTACTTAAGTTGTTATTGGTAACACAGTCTGTTTTTCTTCTTAAAACATAATTATCTCGTTCAGGTAGACTCTGTTCGACTTGTTCAAACTGAATATCAATTGAATTGGATGAAATTAAATACTTTAGTCAGCATAGTTATTATAACTTATGAAGGAAAGTGATCATGGGGTAATTTTTATTGACATTTTCAATCCAAAATCTACTGCAGAATAAAAGCAAAAAGGGTCATGAAGTTGTTAATTCAGACATACAGGATCTGACATCAAGAAGACATGCACCATTGTAAGATTAAACTAAAACTTTATTTTTTGTACATTTACACCTACATATCATAAATGAGGAAACTCACAAGCTGGAAAGCATTGTACCATCTGCGAAGAAAAGGACTGGAAGCATCATGTTGTGCGAGTTTCTTGCTGCAGGAGGGACCGGTGCACAAATTACATTCCAAATTTCATAACCAGACAGATAAACTTGGGGAGTGTTGGCCTAGTGGTTAGGGCATTGCACTTGGAATCCAGAGGTTCTAAGTTCAAGCCCCACTTCCCCAGACTGCCACTCTGGGTCCCTTAGCAAGACCCTTAGCCCCACACTGCTCCCGAGGTGCCGCACAATGGCAGCCCACTGCTCCCCAAGTGGGCTGCCACGGGGATTGGTTAAATGCAGAGAGTTAATTTCATTGCTCTGTACTTGTGACAGTGTAATGACAATAAAAGCTGGGGGAAAAAAAAAAAGATAAAGCTTGGGAGTTATTGTGTCCTTGAAATAGGCATTAGTATGATACCCAATTAGTTCCAAAGTGGCTAAAATCAACAAGGCCAACATTTGTATTATCCAGGCTTTTAAACCGATACTGATATAATTTAATCCAAGTTATGCATTTTTCTTGCTTTTTTATTCTACTGCTGTTGATAAATGTGGTGTCCACTTAAATAATTATGGAAGATAAAAGCAAAGGTAAAAACTGAGGATTGAAAATGTTTTAAATGTTCAATAATGACTCTTAACCAATGTTTTATACTGTAGCAGACCTACACCCCTAAAGACAGACTGTAGTGAATGATCGTGTGCAGAAGGGTTAAGTTTTTTAATTTAAGTTTAAATAAAATGACATGGTGTAGAATAAATATAAAACATCTCGCAATTAGTCCTAATCTTCATTTAGAAAGATCAATTCACACAGTTACAACAATAAAAATTTAATTCAGTGGGTCGAGTAACTATCTCCTGGGTTGACTGACAAACATTAGAGTTTAAGTGTTTAAACCTACAGTGAATAACTACCAGGCACCAGCTCTTGTGCAACACAGGTGTTTCCCTTCACAGGTGACAGAGGGAATGCCAAGGTAGCACTGCATTTCTTTTTTCTTTTGTCTGTAGGCGTTATTTTGTGATATCACACCTCATGCTAACTTGCAAATTATTGAGAGCCAGGGTAACAATAGCAGACGACTCTTTTGTCCTCTCACCACTTGGGTTTCGACTGCTGATGCTGTGATTATCCTAAAAAAACAAAACACACACACTTTGGCTGCCACACAAATTAGACAGAGAGAGAAAACACCGTCTGTAAAACACCCTTGTGGCTCCAGTCTCGAAAGCAGTGGTCAGTCTGGAAGCTGTGGGAGGTTTTTTGGCCAAGATACCTGTTAGTTTTCAGCAGCTTTAAAGTTTGCTTTACTTTTAGTTGAATTGTCTATAGTATCAGCGCTTTTTTTTTTTTTTGCTAATTTATTTCATCGTTCTGACATAAAACCTTTAAAAAATAATTTTTACTCTTTGCTAAAGAGAATATTATTGCTAATTTCTCCTCCAGAAGTCTATGATAGCTGTTTTCTGCCTTCATATGTTTATTCCCAAAAGTCAGCTGGACTCTCTGGTTGTTTTGTCTAATCCAAAGTCTCCAACTTGGAGTGCGTCGGAAAGAATGGAGGAAGGAGCGTGCACCTCCGTTCCAGTTTGGAGAGATTTATGAGTGGACCAAACCAAAGAGTCTACGAGTGTGTACAGAGGCAGAGTTTGTTGGGGGAGAGATTTACGATCCCCTGTTTGGGTCATAATTCAAAGTTCATGCTCACATATATCACATTTTGAATCACATAGATTATGAGAGAGAGCAGATTTATCATACAAGAAGGTAGCACATGTGCAGGCTCCAAAAAGGCAGAGAAAAGCAAAACAGAAAAAAAAAAACAGCAGACGCTCCCAAACTTACACACCAGATGCCTGTTTCATTCTGAGGCAACATGATCCATACATACAGTTAGCCTCGTAATTTACAGCCTTACAATGTTCCCTGTGATTGCCTTAAATTATCATCTGCTGTTACAATTCATCTTTTCTTACATCAAAGCAGAGTCAATGTTATATATGTGTCTTTGAACAAAATTTCCTTTTGGATTGCAGCTGCTTGGGGTTTTTTCTTATCGAATATCAAAACGTGTTTGATATTGACGTCACATGCAGCGCAGAAGAGCCTCTTTTACAAGTCTATCTTGATGTAAACTTTACTTTTCTATTTCCAATGATTTACTGTTTGGAGCGTGTTAAATATTTCATGTGCCACTGAGGCCACTCTGCTGAAACCCATTCTGCTCTCAGCACACAAGCCCATCTATTTCTGTTCCCGATTGTTAAATATTAACCACACATTCCCACTGTCTCATCCACTGTGTATAGGTGTAAGTGTGTTTATGTTTGGGAGACAGAGAAGCTGCACAACCTCTCTATTTGTGTGCATGCGTGCATGCATCAAGTGTTTTATGCGTTTGGGTTTTAGCTTCAACAGTGTGTTTCGATAAAAAAATAAAAATAAGGCGTACTTGATTCATTTTAACAGTTTTACTTAGTTTATTTTTTTTGAAAAAAATTGACACAGTGGTGAAAATATATAACATTTGAAAAAACCTAAAAGAATTGCAATAAAAGGCAACTTGTTTATTGGACACAAAAACACTATAACACCACTTTGTTAGAAAACAATATTTAAACGAGGTTCTACCAATACTTTAAAAGCTACAACAAACTGTATTAGAAAGTAAAAAAATTAGTGTCTTATATTAGCAATCAGCATTGTTAAAGTGGGTAGCATTATAAAAACAGGATTGTGTCTTCATCCATATGTTTTAGCGACTGTAGCTCTTTAATTTTTAGATTTCTCATAAAGCTGGCAAGATTTTCAAATTCAGTGTTTTCTTTAACAGAAAGATGTGGGAAGTTTTGTTGTATCTCACTCAGTAAAGGCTTAAATGAACTGCTTTCCTTTACAGGAAAACACAAAAATTATCAAATGAAACCATTGTGTTAAAATATATCCATTTATTGCTTCAATTCTTCGCCTTTTTCTTTAGTATTTTAGTTGTGTTTAACCTGTTTCTATGTCTCTCCTCATAAAAGGAGCTGGCCGTCATAGCTAAATTTTTGTCTATATTTCTACCTTTCCTGCATCTTGTTTCTTGTCCTGCTTGAAGATGAGTGGATTTTCTTCTGATAGTGAAGTTTCCTCTCATCCCAGAAGGAGTCAGGGAAAAAAAAAAATCTAAGAAAAGTGCAGCTTTATGTGGTGCACTGAGCATTATTCTGGTTATGTGGTGGGATAGGGAAGGATCCAGCCTGTAGTTATACTAATGGACTCTTGTTTTCCTGGGATCAGGTCACTGGGGCAGCAGACTCAGTAGAGAAGGCTGGGCTTCCCTCTTTCTAGTCACCTTCTCCATCTCCTGTGGGGGAAACCCAAGACCTTCCAAGGACAGGCCTGGGCCGGCCCCTGGCCTTCCTCCCAGAGGGTTGTATCTGTCTTATGTAAGAAGATTCCCTGAAAATGTAAAAACACCCCTGTATATTTGTCATAGATTATCTTTTTTTGGACATACAGTAGCCGTAGGCCCAAAGCAATCAGAAAGCCTGACTAATTAACAAGCCAATAGCAGCTTTTTTTGACTCCTCCTATTACTTACAGTAGCCTGGCCTGTATCAGTATCAGTCTGGTAAAGATCTAGACTTAAATTTCAAAGGTGGGACAAACAGGTTCAGCGTCATCAGATTGGAACCAATCAGATACTTAGGATGATGCAAATACTCCAAACTATAGAAATAGAAAATATATCCTTTTTTAGAAATAAATCACACTGAAGATGAAGATGTTGAGGTTTTAAAGTTAGATTAATCTAACTTAATACATCAGAAAGGGCATAATTTAAACAATACTCTGTTGCAGTCGCCATTTTGTAGTTATGCTAGTAGGAAAGCAGAAACGTGTTGAGAGTGACACATTGTAACGTCCTTCCTCCAATGTTATGATTGGTCCAGCCAGAGTCAGGCTACCTGTTACTGTCTATGGAGCAGGACAGCAAAAGGGTTTGAAATTCACCACAGTAAGCATTTAAATATTTTTTCTGTGTTTATATGTGCAAAAATCACACAAATATTTTTTATTTAGTTATGAAAGTCAATATGTTGGAGTTAGAATTAACTGTAATGGTCAAAGTGTACATAAATAAGGAAACTAACTTTGGTTTTCCGTTTGTGGATTGTATTTACATCATGTAACACATTTCTATGTTCTTTTTGGGGGTTTGGGCTATAATAAAGTAATAAGGGAGGGTTCTTTTAAGGTTATCCCTCCAATCTGAATGTCCTGCTGCCCCATGAATGATGGGTATGAAATTAAGCAAAGGGACAAATTGACCCAGAGCGATTTTAAAGCCAGTGGTTGATTGTACTGCAGAAACAATTTACTTTTTAATGCTGTACACCTAAAAACTTCAAGATGAAAACTTTTGGCTGAACTGTTGCTGACTTCAAATCCAGCAAGGATTGAAAAAGTGTTCTGCTCATATTCTGTTATTAATATGTTTCTGAAAAAGATCAAATAACATGACCAAGTTTGAAAATTATATGTTTTTCACTATTCTGAATATCTAGAGGCTGGAATAGATAATAGGACTTTTAAAGTTCCTAAAAAACTCACCAGCCCTAGGGAGTTAAATGGCATCTTGTAACTGGTCTCAAATTTTCCATCTCAAAAAACACCAACATTTCTGTAAAAATGCATTCAGAGAAATAAAAACAAATGTTATTTTCCTGAGTCAGGTAGAAGGAAACAGTGAGAATCCCCTGTACAGCTGATGCAACGTTACTTTTTCTGAGAACCCCTCTCGCTGGCCTGCGCCAGACAATTAACGAGAGTGTTTTGTTTTCTGGAGGCTCGGTTCTTGTGAAAGTCAGTGTGATGAAGCTCTTGTTTTTTATCTTGACCTTGTAGGAGCCTCCATCACCCATCCAAATTAATATTCAGAAGCCCTTAATTAAAAACCCGCCACCCATCCTTCTCCGGAGCAGGGTAAACAAATCTGGGGCTGTGTTTGTTCCCTTCTGGCCCATCCTATACCCTGTTTTAATGATTTCACTTCAACCTCAGAAAGGAAAAAAAAAATGCAATGTGGCACAATGTAGCAGAATGTGACATAAAAAGATGAAGACAAGACATAGCTGGGGGTGAGTGAGGAGAGAATGGGAGGTAGAAAGGGTGGGGGGTTGGCGGGTGGTGTACAGTATCTCAGAGTTGTAGTTAATTACAAAAAGCATTAATGTTTTATTAACCCCTTTATCAGTAATTAATCATGGGTCTTTGATGTAAAGTTCAGCTTACAAAAGCAGAAGAAAAAAAAAAATCTCTCATCCGTATTAGCCCATTAAGCTGGCTGGTACAGACCAGTCTCGCTAACTGCAGAGTGCAGGACAGCCTCCGCAGGCATTAAAGCATTTGTTTTGACAGCGCTGTTTGTTTTCTACTCCCAGAAGCCATTGCAGTGCACCTCGAACTCCCACTAGTCTCTCACCAAAAGAGCCAGTTTGCATTTCAAATATGATGGAACAATTGCATATTGTACACAAAAATCCTACCTTTCCCACCTAATGCTTTCCTGCATTTCTTTATTACATGTTATACTTGACTTGAGGACAAAATTAGATTTTTTTTTTCCTGCAATACAATGGTAAACTCTGCTTCTTCCTCTTTGCTCTATGATGTTTCTATCTGAAGCATATCGCTGCCAATATATATCTTATTCTACAGGAACCAGTGCTGTAACTGAATAACAGAAAAAAAGTTATTTTGAAATGGGAACTTTTTTACAAAACAGTGAATCAGGAGAGACTGCTCTAAGACTGTCTTTTAAGCAGATAGAGACTTTACATAATGTAAAAAAACAAACATCTTATCTCTTTACAACTAAAGCAGGAGCTCTGTGCACTTCTTCAGCATGAAGAAAACTTATCACCTGTCTTGTTTGGGGCTTTAATGGAATTCATCTGAATACATGAGAGCTTTCAAACTTCAGGGTTACTTCTTTTGCAGATGACATCATTCTATCAGTATCTTCAGGTCAGCGCCTTCAGTGCACACTAAACACAGCAGGGTATGAAGCAGCCAGGATGAGTTTGAGGCCCTGTTTCTTCACAAAAAAAGAAGTAAAGATTGTCCCCCTCTGGTGGTTGGGTGGGTGGGTAGGAGATAAGTCTGTGCCTTTTGAAAAGTATCTTGAAATAATGTTAATTTTAATGGTTGATGGTTGGACAAGGCAGGAGATGACCAGGTGGAACGGGACAGCAGCTGCAGTAAGGTGGAGATGATCCAACCCTGGGGTCTCCCTTCATTCTTAACAAAGAAATAAAATAAGAAAGTCTGATTCTCAAATACTTTACCGTAATATCAACACTTATCTTTTAGAGCTGAGTTTATCTCTTTTGCTTTATTATCATGTTCTCTAGTCTTTCCTATAGGAGAAATGGGCATCTGAGTCACATCACATCCATACCCAAAAAAGGCAGCCATGTACTACTAATTAAAAGTTACTTAACATTTAGATACGTTCAGTAAGAAAATACTTTGGTTGACTATATAATAATGTAGTGTCTGCTATCATTTGCAGCACTTGTGCATTTATATAAAGAAAAAATCCCAGTTCCAATTACAGACTGTTCTTCCCTTTTTTTGTTTTTATGTGAAATTATCCTGTTGCAATAAAAGGCTATTCATAAATGTTTACCACGGGTGCCTATAAATGTGCAGTGTGTTGTATTTTTGGTCGGCATTTGTTAACTTAGTGTGTGCTACACACTTAAGGAACTGAAGAACAGGGGGGGAGTGTTTTTTTTTTTTTTACATAGCTTGAAGAACACAAAGGCAGTTAAAACAGCAGGACAGAAACCTTGCTGCCAGCTGGCCTTTGGTGCATGCTATCACACTCATATAACTGCTCAACACTGTTTAGTCCCCTAGTGTAAAATACACAAACACATCAGGTAGATTCCAAGTATGCTGTAGACGGACTGCTAGGACTGGGAGAGCATGTGTTTCAATTTAATAAGGAGTACAGGTCTGTAAATAAATTCCACAATTAAACAGGTGCGGATCAAGTCTGAAATATTGAATATATTGACATGTAGAACATTCCTGCCAAATCTTTTTTTTTTTTGAGAATCCTTAAATTAAAGTAAATTACATAAGGGGATATATCGTTTTTTTCTGTCCAGTTTTTTATATTACAAAATAGAAAGAAAATATTAAAAAATGTGTTTTAAGTCAATAAGTTCCTCAAGATGTTATGTAAAGATACTGGAGATGGCAATAAAAATGTGGGTTCCATTTTTCTTTTTCTTTTGTTTTTTTTTTTTTCCCTGAGAAACAGATATATTTTCCCTTGATTTGACCATTTTGCACTACTTTGTAAAACCACATAAGATCTCAATGCGATCCATTGTCAGTTGTAGTGTTACCATTACAAAATGTACGAGTGACGAGAGTGTATCTTTTCACCTCTTACCCCGGTCTTATGTCTCTCAAGGGGACGTCTGGGGTGATCCAGGGGTCAGGGGTGAAACAGAGGCCAGCTGGACTATGAGAGGGTGATGATGAGGTCAGCAGACCCAAGAAACTCTGCTGTCTATTTGTGTCCCTGTGTGGTGCATTTGTGTGTGTCCAGGGGGAGCGTAGGGGTGCTGGAGTGATATTCGGGGTGAGAGTCAGGTCAGGTTGCCTATGTACACCCAGGGTACGTTGTGCCACGCAGGTCAACCAGTGGTCACTGTGGAGCTTCCTCTTCTGGTGCCTTCATGGTGGTAATTATTAGCCTTTTGTGCAAAATTGTTCTCTCAAACAAACGGTCACAGTTAGCAGCGGTTGGATTAGCAGCTAGATTATTAGAAGAAAGTGAACTAAATGCTCATCGCTTGTTTTCCTTTCTTGTTGCCTGTTCCCCCCACCCGTCACCCCCCCACGCACCCTTATCCAGGCACATTCCCTTCCTTGCAAAAGTACAACAAGACACTGGAGGCCATGTTACCATTGTTGATGCTTTTGTTGTTATTGTTTCTGCCTGCCTTGATTAAATTAGGAAATCCTTTAAGTCGGCAGAAAAGAGCGGAGCGTTGTTTTATTATTAAAGAGGAAAGAGACACCCCGGCAAATGTTGCGCCGGTTAATGAGAAGTACAGCAGAGTGCTTCAGGACTTGAAGATTTCAATAACATGGCAAAGAAGAACAACCCCCCCCACAAAACACACACTTCCCCGCCCCTCCACCCCTCTATTGGGAGGAAAATATAACCCCCCCATTCTCTGTCTAGTTGCTTTTTCCCTGTTTTCCTCGTTGGCAGAGCAGACTATAAGTGCTGTCTGACAGACAAATGTAGTTCAACATTCTGTAGGTTTTCTTGTTGCCTGCACCCCCCCACCGCCTTATTTTCCCTTCATTTATATATTTTTTTTACATGCAATTTGCATGTTTTTCCTTTGATTTTTCACCTTGATATTTTCAATGTGTTACAAGAAGAAGATTTGACAAATTCTGTTGTTTATCACAATAAAACCATCTGTGGTGTTAGTTTTCTTCTTTTCTATGAAATAACAAATAACTCTGTTTAGAGCAGGTAAGGTAACTTCTTTTCCCAAAGAGCTGCATGAGTAACTTTGTTTGCTGCTGAGAGTGAAATCCTTGGTGGGCCTAAAAAAAATCCAACTGGTTACTAAACTCTTAATTTGGATTTTGGTTTGGCTCTAAATGAACTCTAAAGTTCAACATGCCCCACTGGGAACTGGACCTCAATGCTGCTAGTATCTTTAGTCGTTCTTTAAAAAACAATGGCAAAAAGGGGCAAGGTGTTGCATTTCATACCATGATGTCGGATATATAGCCTAAATCAATATATAATTCTTGAGAGTAGCACTTTGCTTAAAAGTGTGGGAAATCTTAAGGGGTTTTAACTGAATGCTATTTTCTATGAAGTTTATTAAGTTTTCAAAAACAAGGTAAAAGAGCAGGAATTCAGTTGACAGATTCAAGAAAAGCCCAGGGATGAAATCTTTCTTCTCTGACCTATTCAATTCTTCTTTTGAGTACTTCCACTGCCCTCTCTACATCCACTATTAGCTTACACAACTAAGATTTCTACTTCAGCAGCAGTTGCTAAACGACAGATTGTAACGCTGCCTTAGAGGAATCCAAACAGAAATGCCAGTTCCAGAAGAATGAGAATCTTGTCTTTTATTTTCTTTATTTCTGTCACACAGATTGTTGCGTGGGTGGATGCCACTGGCAGGGCAAGGTCACAGTCGCCGTGCGGATTTGGCGCGCGTGTGGATGTATGCGAAGGTGTTTTAACTTCTGCTATTCAGAGTGGGAAGTGGGCGCGTTTCATTGTGCATGAATTTGCCAGAGTGTGAGCGGCTGCATCTGTTGTTTAGAGGGTCGTGTCAGATTGTGGCTTCATCAGACATACTGCAACTGCACAGCCTCCTACACGAATGCTGTTTCCCCATACAGCCGAGTTGGTGTGTGAGAAACGTACCGCATTATGTTTACGTACACATGCTCGTAGTCTTTGACCAAGCAAAGCAATAAACAGACAGCAGTCCTAAAAACATGCTCTTGATCACTTAATGTGTCTAATCTTCTGACTATAGTAAAAGAAACTGAGGATATAACTGTCTGTCAAAGGTGGTACTACCTGTTTGTAATATCTTTTAATATAACATCTAACTACATTTTCATTGATAAAATTTGAATTTAGACACTCCAACAGAGTTTTGCTTTCTCCATACTTATATACTTATTTCAGTTGTGTTTTAGACATTGTCAAGGCTCTAAACCAACAGGAAAGCAGTTGCAAATAAAAAAGCTAAAAAGAATGCTGGTTCTGAGAGATGTGTCAGAACACTGCATCGCAGTTTGTTGCTTATGTGGGAGTGTCAAACTAATCAGGATCCACTTAATGATGTCTGTCTACAGCCAAAAGGACCAGCAAAGAGCACATAATGCATCACAACCTGGGTACAAGATGAAAGAAGAAGCTGTTCAGGTCTGATGAATTATGTTTTCTTTTACATGACCTTGAAAGATGGAACCGTGTTTGTCATTTAATTAAGAAGCGCATGCAATTAGAATGCAGAATGGGGAAAAACTAGTAAGCTAACAGAGGCTGTTTGCTGTTTAGACAAAGTTTTCTGGGGAAACCCAGGTCCTGCTGTCTATATGGAGGTTACTTGGACCCATACCATCTACCTAAGCATTATTATAGCACAGGATTTAATAGATGGGTCTCGCAAACATCACTCAGGGACTTCCAGTAGATTTTCAAAAGTCAAAATATATACACAAGTGCTTCTCTAATGTTAGTTAATAGCTTACAACTGTTAGTTAGTAAATGTTACAGTGGTTGATTTAACTCCATCTTGTGACTGATAATTATTCTTGACCTCTTGGAGGCACACATTAACTATTCCACTGAACAATCTATTCTCAGATGGTTCAATTATCATGAAGTAAAGAATAAAAAAACTGAAATAGGACAATTTAAGCAAATGTGACACAGCTTTCTTGGCTTGACTTCACGCTAATAAAATAAATTACTGCTAATTAGTAAAATTAAAAAAATACACTTGAAATTAGTGTAGTTACCTGTCTTCTTAACATATAGTGAGATTCATGTAAAAATTAAAAGGGTAGCTAGGAAAATGTTTTGAAAAACTAGAAGGAAGGATGAGTAGAAAAAGATGACTAAATTCCAAAAGTAGTCAAAACTACAAAGGCAAAAACTGTCTTTTTACTTATTCCTTCCTCTTTCTAGAGCAAGGTTATCAGTAAGATACAGGGCCAAAGGTCAGACAGGACTACTCTCTGTGAACCCTGACCCTGTTGTGACCCCAAGACAATGAGATTCATCAGGCTGATGTTCCTGCTGAGTTCACATAGGTCATTTGCTCTTCAAAGACACACTCAGCTAACAGAAGCCCATGTACACTCAGGTCATTGTTCTTGATTTAGCTGCTGAGCATCAGACTGCAGAGAAGATAAACATATTGCATCATAACAAAATGTATTTAAATAAGACTGTGTTACGGATAGAGAATTAGGTGCCTCCCTGGTGTTTCTGGTTGACGAATCTCCAGAAGCCACCCCTTGACCTTTTGGTCATAGTGAGCCTTATGGGCAATGATGATACTGATGACTTGACAGCCATCTTACCCGGTGGCCATCTGGAGCAGCTGTCACGGTGGCTGATTGAGAAGGAGACTAACCACTGTCCAAGAATTGATTTTCTTTACTCTTTTTCCAACCACCGCCCTATCCCTTTACTCAGGCAGAGAATTTCTAAGCAACACGCTAACCTTGAACTTTGATCTTAGGGAGTTAAACTGGAGGTCACTGTCATGGTCCCACAAACCATCTCCCTCACATTATAACCATAAAATATAAGCTCATGACAAATTGCATTTGCAAAAATTTTTTCTTGTAAGGCCGGGCTACCTACGAATGAAGACATGTCTTAGTTTTTGACTGATTCGTTTTTATTCAGCCGCAAACTCAAATGCATTTTATTGCGATCTCATGTAAAAGACCAACATAATATTGTGTTTTGGTCTCTTTAAAGTAATTCTGTTGCTGGAGGGGGATTGTCTGCCGCAGTCTCTTCTGAAGCTTTAAACACATTTTCTTCCAGGTTAAAATCCTGGAAATTATTTTTATCAACCTAAATGTCTGTGCTGAAGAAAATCCTTCCCACGGAATGGTGCTACTACCAATGACAAGATTCTTTTAGTGGGTTGTGTTTTTAGGGTGATTCATTGTACTAGATATTTCCGTATGGAACAGAATACTTGCTTGGTCCTATTTCACCGTTGCTGTTTTTTTTTTTTTTCTGCATGGCTTATGTGAAACTGTAAATATGACTTCCTATATCCCATACTTTCTCTCAGCATTAACTTTCCTCTTGTCATATTTTCATAAAGCTAAGATCTATAGAATCCCAAACTAACAGCTGTCCCGTTGACAGAGTCTACCACTTGAACTGCTGATCTCTGCATTCCATTAAAGTTACCATGATCCTCCACATAGTTATTGTTCAGGAAGAAAATGAGCTTTTCCACCAGTGTTAAGTCTTTTCTTCCACTATTATCTTCTATTTTGCATAAACCTGCTACCCATCAACTCTGACTAAAATCATCTACTTGAAAAAGAATCCCCATAGCATTATGTTACCACCACCATGTTTTACAGATGTATACAGGGCCAGTGTGAGTTTTCCACCACACACAGCTTTCTGTAGGTATGTCAAAAGGTTCACCCTTTGTATCATTAATTAAAGCTCCTACACTCTCATCTAAATTAATATGTGATTGTTGAATTTATCTTTAGACAAAACAATAAGCAAGTCTTCTTTCTATTCTGTCTCAAAATACCCCCACCTTATGGGAGAAAAGTAACCTGATACCAAATCTTCCATCAGGTTTGTTAAGAAGATGTTCATATTGGATTTCTTGTGGCCTTATTTTTAGCAATGTCTATCTTACTTTATCAACTCATCTATATAGACCAGATTTGTATAGAACAGATTTAAAGTTCCACACTTTCTAAGAAAAGAGCTACGGATCAGTGCAGCTCCTCCAGTGGCTGGTATTCTGGTTAATGGCTTTCTAGCCCATCCCTTCATATATGTTTGATCGGTCAGCCATTTCTTGCTAGTTTTGTTTAGTGTTGAAATGCGATGGTCTGAATAAGAAGAGATTACTCACTTACTGTTGTCTTCAGTGGCTCAGTGTCATCCCCAATAGTGATTTTTTATTTAGAAAGCATTCCCTGTGTAAGTAGAATACAACTCAGCCTCTACAGATAGATAATGTTAACCATGTCAAAGTAACAAAGCAACAATCACCAACTCTATTGCAACATAAATGCCCCCTCCGCCCAATTGTTGTAACACCTCTACACTTCTGAACCACCCACATTTCCTAAACAGACACCTACACAAACCAACACAGCTGTATAGTGGTCCCCATAATCCGACAGGCTCCGGCAGTGACTGATAGCTATTGTGGCGTTAGCAAGCTTTTGTCAACTGACAGAGAGATGTCACTTTGGCCCTCATCCTTCTGCATCATCCCTTCTTTAGCCTCTCTCACGGGGATACGCAGGGGCCCTCAGCACCCCTATCACGATGAATGATGGAGTCTCAAGGACTGCTGAGAAGGAAGAAGGCGATGATTCCCTCAAATATTCTCTTCATCCCAGGGAGAGCATATAAAGCCTAATGGCATAAACATATTTAACCCAGTTGGTCCGCTCTTTAAGTCAAACAAACCAGCTTAATTAACACATTGAATAAGATATTGACAATATGGCACAGGAGTTAACCAGCAACTGACGTGTTTTCAGTTTTCAGACATTTTTATTTTTGCTCATTTTGCTTGTTTATTATCATGATAATGAAGTCACAGTGTTGGTGTCATCAGGAGAAATCTAGCTCTTTGGCCTGGTTCCATTGCTAATGTATTCAAGAATTGCTTTTTTCCCCTCACATCACTGGCAGGGAGAAGCTACTAACCAAAATGGCTTCTAATTGAGCAAACTAGAAACAATAAAACACAAAGACCTGCCTGGAGATTTATGAGATTGCATGAACATGCTGTGGAGTTTTAAATGTTGCCTTGAAATATGCTCCTTAATATGTTCCTGTGATCACCAAACCACTGCACATGATAAAAGGAGCTTTGTTTTTCTGTTCTTTTCGTTCATGACAGGAAGGATTTCAATGTAATGAGTGGGAGTGACAGAGCACTACTGACAAGCTTAAAGCCCTATAAATGTTGGGACAATACGAACTGGCAGACTGAATGCTTGTGATTTCGCTCTTTTGAAAGGCAAAGACACATTTTCTTTCCGCTTTCCTCCTTTTCTTTATTCTTTTTTCACTCCTGTTTTTTGTACTCGTGCCATTTGTCTCAATGGCCCCTCAGTGCACCGTGGGGAATAGCAGCAGCACTTGCGCCATGTGTGAGACAAAGAGAAAGGTCTGTTTCAACACCATCAATCCCACAATCCCACACAGTGACGAGCGAGAGATAGTCACCATCTGTGGACGTGTTTCTCATCACTCTGCCTAAAAGTAAAACTGTACCAAGCAAAAGTTAAAGTGTGAACGCCTCAGTGTGGCGTTTTGTCTAGGTGTTTTGGAGATACCTCCCACTATAATCAGCTTTGCCTTTATTTTTAAATAGCATGGCATTTGCCGTGCACGTCTACACGCGACATGGTGTTAAGTCTTTTTGTATGTTAAAAACACAGGCATTTTCTCTATCTCTCTCTGTCTCTCCACTTCAGTGTCACTCTGCCTCCACTGTTGCTGTCTGTTTTTCCCTCACTCTCCCTTTTTCTCTTTTCCTTCATTCCCTGTCCCTGGCTGCAGCACAGCAGCCATTAGCTTTACAAATCCAGCCTTTGATCTCTGATTTGGGTGGGTGCCTAGGAGAGGAGGGGCACTGTGCGTATATGGGTGTGCATGTGTGTCTGCATCAAGCTGTCTATGTAGGCCATTTGAGGGCTAGCTGGCACTGCAGAGGAGGAGGGTTCATGACCGGTCCACTTCTGCCGAGGTATTACAGAGGGAGTCGATTTCCAGGGAAGAGGCCATGATGATAATGCCTGTTCATTTGCATTTGTACTGAGCGAATAAGCAGCCTAATGGTTTAAATATAACTCACTCACGACTCACTCCTAACACCAGTTCTCTTGCTTAGACTCAGTCTGTCCAACAGCCTACCCCAGATACTTTCCCTTTACCTACCTTACCCTTCACAGCCACTTGTTCGGTCTTTTATCGCCTCATCTGTTTAAGAACATCTTCGCTCCATGCCTTTTTACCCATGCACTACATTACTGAGCTTAAATCACTTTTAAAGTCTTTAATAAAAGTGAAGGAATTTCAATCCGTCATAGACAGCTGTTATTATGCATACTCACTGTTTCTGTTAAGGATCATTACCATGTCATTTAATACTGAGTGTGGTATAGGTGTCATTAGTTTGTTCTCAATGAGTTATCATAGCCTTTTAGGTGGTACAACTTTAGTGTATGATTTTGAGGGAAATCTCATTGAATATTCATGACTTACCATTTTTAGGAAAGTCTAAAACCTATCTCTCTCTCTCTCTCTCTCTCTCTCTCTCTCTCTCTATATATATATATATATATATATATATATATATTTTTTTTATTATTATTATTATCTAAATTCAGTAAAACTTAAAAAATAATAATATATATTCTCCAGTGATATAAATATGTGTCCAATTTCAATAAACAATATATTTCTTGTAGTTTGTAGTAGAGACTGACACGGGAGTGGATTTTCACTCCTGTCCTGTCCCACTCCCACAGAAAAAAATTGTGTCCTGTCCGGATCCCGGGCCAGTGTAGAAATCTAAATCCTGTCCCGTCCCACTCCTGGTGAAATTACTCCCA